>NC_092178.1:3323798-3353798 GCF_045791955.1 Oncorhynchus clarkii lewisi
CTTATAGAGCTCTGGCCAGCCAGGGGACAGGATAATACCGCTAGGAGTCTTCAGATCACCTCCACACGGAGCTGAGGAACAGGGGAAGAGAAGAGGTGAGGGTGGATGGATATGTGAAGAGGGAGGAGGGAGAGAGAAGGAGAGGGAGGAAGGAGAGGAGGGAAGAGATGAGAGGTTAAAGGAAAGAGAGGAGACAGAGAATATATTAGAGAGGGAGAGGTGGAGAGGTGGAGAGAGGTGGAGAGGTGGAGAGAGGTGAGAGGTGGAGAGGTAGAGAGAGGTGGAGAGGTGGAGAGGGTGAGAGAGGTGGAGAGGTGAAGAGGTGGAGAGAGGTGGAGAGAGATGAGAGGTGGAGAGGTGAAGAGGTGGAGAGAGGTGGAGAGAGATGAGAGGTGGAGAGGTGGAGAGGTGGAGAGGTGGAGAGGTGAGAGGTGGAGAGAGGTGGAGAGGTGGAGAGGTGGAGAGGTGGAGAGATGGAGAGAGGTGGAGAGGTGGAGAGGTGAGAGGTGGAGAGGTGGAGAGGTGGAGAGAGGTGGATAGGTGGAGAGGTGGAGAGAGGTGGAGAGGTGGAGAGAGGTGGAGAGGTGGAGAGGTTGAGAGGTAGAGAGGTGGAGAGAGGTGGAGAGGTGAGAGGTGGAGAGAGGTGGAGAGGTGAGAGGTGGAGAGGTGAGAGGTGGAGAGAGGTGGAGAGGTTTAGAGGTGGAGAGGTGAGAGGTGGAGAGGTGAGAGGTGGAGAGGTGAGAGGTGGAGAGGTGAGAGGTGGAGAGAGTTGGAGAGGTTGAGAGGTGGAGAGGTGGAGAGAGGTGGAGAGAGGTGGAGAGAGGTGGAGAGGTGGAGAGAGGTGGAGAGGTGGAGAGGTGAGAGGTGAGAGGTGAGAGGTGAGAGGTGAGAGGTGGAGAGATGGAGAGAGGTGGAGAGGTGAGAGGTGGGGAGGTGGAGAGAGGTGGAGAGGTGGAGAGGTGGAGAGGTGGAGAGAGGTGGAGAGGTGAGAGGTGGAGAGAGGTGGAGAGGTGAGAGGTGGAGAGGTGGAGAGAGGTGGAGAGGTGGAGAGAGGTGGAGAGGTGGAGAGAGGTGGAGAGAGGTGGAGAGGTGAGAGGTGGAGAGGTGGAGAGAGGTGGAGAGGTGGAGAGAGGTGGAGAGGTGGAGAGAGGTGGAGAGGTGGAGAGGTGGAGAGGTGAGAGGTGGAGATGTGGACAGGTGGAGAATATGTTATACAGTACATCTCAGTGTCCACTGTGTTCAATGTGTCCACTGTGTTCAATGTGTCCACTGTGTCCACTGTGCTCAATGTGTCCACTGTGTTCAATGTGTCCACTGTGTTCAATGTGTCCACTGTGTTCAATGTGTCCACTGTGTCCACTGTGTTCAATGTGTCCACTGTGTTCAATGTGTCCACTGTGTTCAATGTGTCCACTGTGTTCACTGTGTCCACTGTGTCCACTGTGTCTATCAATCAATCAAATGTATTTATATAGCCCTTCGTACATCAGCTGATGTCACAACGTGCTGTACAGAAACCCAGCCTAAAACCCCAAACAGCAAGCAATGCAGGTGTAGAAGCACGGTGGCTAGGAAAAACTCCCTAGAAAGGCTAAAACCTAGGAATAAACCTAGAGAGGAACCAGGCTATGAGGGATGGCCAGCCCTCTTCTGGCTGTGCCGGGTGGAGATTATAACAGAACATGGCCAATATGTTCAAATGTTCATAAATGACCAGCATGGTCAAATAATAATAATCACAGTGGTTATAGAGGGTGCAACAGGACATCACTGTCATGGACATGGATGACAATTACTGGTGCTCAAGGTCAAACATTTCTTCAGAGACTGACTGAAGGTCAAACATTACTTCAGAGACTGACTGAAGGTCAAACATTATTTCAGAGACTGGAAAGGGGAGGGTGGAAAGGGGAGGGTGGAAGGGTGTGTGTGTGTGTGTTCTAGCAAATGTGCAAATGTCTTTGATTATCATAAATCCTACATCTCTGTATCACACTGAACAGAAACCACTTTAATCATCACACAACAGTATATGATATGAGACTTGCTGCTCGCTAATGTGCCTGTGTACATGTTTCTAAATGTCATTGAATAACATAAATCTGTGCCAACAATACTAAGCTGACACAATGGCCTACTGGTATGTAATTTATAATAATAAATAATAAATAAAAACAAACCATTTACATCATCACACAACAGACAGGTTGTTCAAGTCTGTCTGTCTGTCTGTCTGTCTGTCTGTCTGTCTGTCTGTCTGTCTGTCTGTCTCTCTGTCTGTCTGTCTGTCTGTCTGTCTGTCTGTCTGTCTCTGTCTGTATGTCTCTGTCTGTATGTCTCTCTGTCTGTCTGTCTGTCTCTGTCTGTATGTCTCCCTGTCTGTCTGTCTGTCTGTCTCTGTCTGTATGTCTCTCTGTCTGTCTGTCTGTCTCTCTCTCTCTCTCTCTCTCTCCAGAATCTCTCTCCAGAATGAAGCATAACCCAGACCAAAACACTACACCTAAGCGTTGTGGTCGTTGTCTGTTGTGATTGAAACCATTAAAAGACTTTACGCCACAATGCTGCTCCAGGATAGGTTTCAGGAGTACTCTAGCTAGGACTTAAGCAGCTCTCAATGACAAAGAGGGGACATCTTTAAAGCTCCACTTCAATTAGCATGAATGAAAAGCCTGATGAGACCCTTACGGAGGAGAGCTCACGCTAGTAGCATCATATTAGATATTCAATGACTATTAGGAAGAGCGCAAACGCTAGTAGCATAATATTAGATTGCATTGATTCTCAGGAGGAGCGCTAACGCTAGTAGCATCATATTTGATATGCATTGACTCTTAGGAAAAGCGCTAACGCTAGTAGCATCATATTAGATTTGCATTGACTCTTAGGAAGAGTGCTAACGCTAGTAGCATCATATTAGATTTGCATTGCCTCTCAGGTGGAGCACTAATGCTAGCGCTGGGCTAGCTTGCTATATTACATATGCATTCACTATTAGTAGGGACGCCAAAATTCATCCTGCTGCACAGACCATACAGACGCTCTAGTCTAGGGTGCCTGGACTGGGCACCGGTGCAGAGGAAGGCTCCGGCCGTGGAGCTGGACTGGACACCGTGCCTGGACTGAGCATAGGCGCAGAGGAAGGCTTCTGCCTTGGAGCGGGACTGGACACCGTGCCTGGACTGAGCATAGGCGCAGAGGAAGGCTTCTGCCTTGGAGCGGGACTGGACACCGTGCCTGGACTGGGCATAGGCGCAGAGGAAGGTTCCGGCCGTGGAGCTGGACTGGACACCGTGCCTGGACTGAGCATAGGCGCAGAGGAAGGCTTCTGCCTTGGAGCGGGACTGGACACCGTGCCTGGACTGAGCATAGGCGCAGAGGAAGGCTTCTGCCTTGGAGCGGGACTGGACCACGTGCCTGGACTGAGCATAGGCGCAGAGGAAGGCTTCTGCCTTGGAGCGGGACTGGACACCGTGCCTGGACTGGGCATAGGCGCAGAGGAAGGTTCCGGCCGTGGAACTGGACTGGACAACGTGCTTGGACTGAGCATAGGCGCAGAGGAAGGCTTCTGCCTTGGAGCGGGACTGGACACCGTGCCTGGACTGAGCATAGGCGCAGAGGAAGGCTTCTGCCTTGGAGCCGGACTGGACACCGTGCCTGGACTGGGCATAGGCGCAGAGTAAGGTTCCGGCCGTGGAGCTGGACTGGACACCGTGCCTGGACTGGGTACCGGTGCAGAGGAAGGCTCCTGCCCTGGAGTGGGACTGGACACCATGCCACTGGAAGCCTGGTGCGTGGAGCCGGGCACCGGTGCAGAGGACGGCTCCGGCCGTGGAGCTGGACTGGTGACACGCTCTTCAGGAAGGGTGCGGAGAGCTGGCACAGGACTTACCAGACTGCTGACAGGCTCTTCAGGTCGGATGCCATGCAGAACACACCTACATAACATTTCTCTCATCTCTCTCTCTCAACTTCTCCATCGCCTCCCTGACGGTCTCTGGCTCTTCACGGCGAGTATGGGGAGCTGGCACCGGACTGATGACCTGCTCTTTCACTCTCCGCTGCTCTGCCGACCACCCCTCGTGCCCCCGCCAAAACAAATCTTGAGGTTTCTGTAGCCACGGTTCCCGGCGTCTTCTCTGTCCTTCCACCATCCTTGGTGTCCCCTTCAAAGGAAGGGTCTCACAACCTCCCATCATTTCTTCCCAGGTCCAAAACTCCTTCACCTCCGTCACCCGCTGCTTGGTGGGATATTCTGTCACGAACGTCGTAATGAGCGGGCCAAGGCGCAGAGTTCCACATCTTTATGTCGGTGAAACTTCAAAACAAAACAATAAACCAACAACGAAATGTGAAAGTAGTGGTGCACATGCACAAACACAAAACAATATCCCACAAACACAGGTGGGAAAAATGGCTACCTAAATATGATCCCCAATTAGAGGCAACGATTGCCTGTAATTGGGAACCATACAAAACCACCAACATAGAAATACAATGACTAGAACATAGAACTAGAACACCCCCCTAGTCACGCTCTGACCTAAACACCATAGAGAACCGAGGGCTCTCTATGGTCAAGGCGTGACATAGAGACTCAAACCTATAAACCTATAAAATGGTATATCATAGACTAGAGATGAGGAACAATGGGAAAGCAATTCAGCTTTGAAAATGGTTAAACTTGTAATCTCACTTTTGAGAAAATTGCACTTGAATGTTTTGGTACACTTACTGGAGACATCCTTTTTATCTACACCCAGTCAGCATCGTTCACACCCTCTTAAACTTTAGCCCCACCCATCTCTTGAATGATTCACATGTGAGGCCATGCACTAAACAACCAAAGATTTCAAGACTAAAGATTGAATTTAGGAACCCGTACTATAAACCAATTTGGAGTGCCAGAGTGTGCTATGGGGGACTCTAAACTTCAGAGCATTTCGCTCTCGTAGCGTTCAGAGAGCACACTGGAGGCTTTGGCCGACTAGTAGGATTCACCTGAACGTTCTGTCCTAACAACAGCAGTCCAGCACCCAAGCTAACTGGCTAAGGTTGGCTAGGTTGCTAGCTACTTCCAGACACAAATGAGGGAACACCTCACTCTGACCATTTTACTCGCCTTAGCAGAGCTCGTTAGGCTGTCTTCATTTCTAATTTTGTCCAGAACGTTGGTGACTGTAACTGCGCTGCTGCCAACAATTTAATTATGCTTTTTTTGTCAAAGTTTACTGACACCGGGCCAATTTGAATGGGTGTTAAGGGTTCGTAAATTCATCAGTTATTCTGCACTCAGGCCCAGTCAGACGAGTGGTCTGAACTCACAGTAAATAGCCAGAGTGAATTTATGAACTACGTCTATTGACAGTTGTAGCAGGGACTAGTCTAGGTGTTATGTATGTCTATGGTTGCCTAGATTGGTTCTCAATTAGAGGCAGCTGTTTATCGTTGTCTCTGATTGGGAACCATATTTAGGCAGCCATATTCCATGGGTATTGGGTCATGGTTTATTGTCTATGTGTTAGTTATTGTCTATATGTAGCTTCACGTTCGTTTAGTTGTTTTGTAAGTTTGTTCAAGTGTTCTTTGTTTCATTAAATAAGATGTATTCATATCCCGCTGCGCCTTGGACTCATCAACTGTGTTCGTAATTTAGAAATTGTTTTCATATTTACAGATGGCATACAAGTTTGTAATTAAGGCACATGATTGTTCACATATTCCAGAAGGTATTGCTGCTAAAAAAAAAACTACGCATTTTGATAAAAAAAAAATTTAAAAAAAGTTTTACGTTCAAATAGCTCACCTGTGAAGTAGTGATGTGCGACATAAGCCGACTTTCCTGAAGTGAGTCACATCTGTATAAGTGCCTTGGCTTGTTGAATATCCTTCCCTGTAAGCGAGCTGAACGTTTGATGTCAATTTGTTTACTGTAAACTAGCATAGTATCTGGTCAAACACCATTTAAAAAAAAAAAAGTTTACTAAGGTAACAGGCTGAAGGACACTTTAATAATCTTGGGTATTATTATATATTAAAGTGTCTATGAACATGAACAGAACAACTTGAGGATTCAACAACGTATTTCCTTCTTACTAAATTACGATGCTCACCTTGAATATGTTAGAATAGCTTTCCACATTTACTTTTCCTCAGCCAAAAGTAACGCACCGCAAAACCACTAGCCTATGTCAATCTACTATGCCCCATAATAGAAAAGTTAACCCAATCTATTAGTCAGCTTGTCGTTCTATGCGAGAAAGAAATAGCATTTCTTACAACTTTAAAAAGGAATGAGGCGGATGCAACAGATCAGAATGTTTAGCTTAAAATGTTGATACATAATATTTTGTTCACTTTATAAGCACAACAATGTGCACAAGGCAGTAGGCTACGTGTGGGAGTATTTGGTAAACACTGTTGTCATAAGTGAACCGCACAAGTGAGGGGTTTCATGTGACAGAGATTAAAATATCCATCAGACATTGAGAAACAGGGGAGATCTAAAGATGCAACAACTAGCATGGGATGCTAATATGACTGGGATTATCATCAACTAGCATGGGATGCTAATATGACTGGGATGCTAATATGACTGGGATTATCAACAACTAGCATGGGATGCTAACATGACTAGGATTGTCATCAACTAACATGGGATGCTAATATGACTAGGATTATCATCAACTAGCATGGGATGCTAATATGACTAGGATTATCATCAACTAGAAGGGTTAATAATATGACTAGGATTAGCATCAGCTAGCATGGGTTGCTAATATGATTGTGTCTTTAGCTACTAAACAATGAAAGAAAGTTGATTGTAAAACCAATAGAACATGAGAGAAATAGAGAGAAATATGCCAGAGAGAAATCGGCTAGAGAGAAATCGGCTAGAGAGAAATAGGCTAGAGAGAAATAGGCTACTTTGAAGCAAGGTAAGACAGTCCTCATAATATGACGTAAAATGTTCAGGTTTCAAACAATGAAGTAATTTTTCAAAATGCATAGGCTATTGACTCCAGCTCATTGCAAAGTGGTGTGTGATGCACCGCAGCCTTGCCTACAATTGTCTATCCACTTCAACGGTGAATGGGAAGCACGCTTCAATTACCAGTTGAGATATAATGAGTAGTTCTGTTTTAATCGTGGCCATCAAAACAGTTTTTTTTTTAACACGCGATTGGATTTAGAATTGTTGCACAACGATAGGGCTTATTAAGGTACGTCTGAGGAGCTGTGGCAGCAGCTCTCGCAATGTCTGACAGAGTTTCAGCTGAAACCTCCCTCCCGCACTTGCCTTTTCCCACCAACACTGACTTTGCTGATAAATACTCTGTTAATTAAGGGAAAATGTACTTGATACAATTGTGACGTGTTGTAGTCTCTCTTAGCTACTTAAGATGAATGCAACAATTGTAATTTTCTCTGGAAAAAAAGCGTCTGCTAAATGACTCAAATGTTAAACGAGACAAACAAAATAAAAAAGAAAGATGAGGAGGAATGTCTGCTGTCACCTTCACAGTGTGAGACCTTCACAGCGTGAGACCTTCACTGCGTGAGACCTTCACAGCGTGAGAATAAAATGGAGGAAAGAGGGATAGGAGGACAGAAAGACGACAAGGCAACAAGAGCCTGATAGAAATAGTCTCCATTCCTCTCCTCTCACCTTCACAGCGTGGCACAGCGTTGTCCCAGACCACGTTTCCATCCTTCAGGATACAGGAGACAGTCTGGGAGCCATGGGTCTTGACAAAGCCCTCCTCACACAGGAAGGAGATGGAGCTGCCCAGCTGAAGGTTCTCACCAAACCTCTTCCCATTCACTGGAACCCCCGGGTCTGGACACTCATTGTGGCGGAACGCTGGGGAGAGAGAGAGAGAGAGATAGAGGGAAGAATCAGGGTCTGGACACTCATTGTGGCGGAACGCTGGGGAGAGAGAGAGAGAGATAGAGGGAAGAGTCAGGGTCTGGACACTCATTGTGGCGGAACGCTGGGGAGAGAGAGAGAGAGATAGAGGGAAGAGTCAGGGTCTGGACACTCATTGTGGCGGAACGCTGGGGGGAGAGAGAGAGAGAGAGGGAAGAGTCAGGGTCTGGACACTCATTGTGGCGGAACGCTGGGGAGAGAGAGAGAGATAGAGGGAAGAGTCAGGGTCTGGACACTCATTGTGGCGGAACGCTGGGGGGAGAGAGAGAGATAGAGGGAAGAATCAGGGTCTGGACACTCATTGTGGCGGAACGCTGGGGAGAGAGAGAGAGAGATAGAGGGAAGAGTCAGGGTCTGGACACTCATTGTGGCGGAACGCTGGAGAGAGAGAGAGAGAGATAGAGGGAAGAGTCAGGGTCTGGACACTCATTGTGGCGAAACTCTGGGGAGAGAGAGAGAGAGGGAAGAGTCAGGGTCTTGACACTCATTGTGGCGGAACGCTGGGGGGAGAGAGAGAGAGATAGAGGGAAGAGTCAGGGTCTGGACACATTGTGGCGGAACTCTGGGGAGAGAGAGAGAGAGAGAGATAGAGGGAAGAGTCAGGGTCTGGACACTCATTGTGGTGGAACGCTGGAGAGAGAGAGAGAGATAGAGGGAAGAGTCAGGGTCTGTCACTGAGTAGGAGTTGGGAGGAGTGTAGGTTGGAGGGTGGGCAGGTGTGTGTGTGTGCGTGCGTGTGTGTGTATATCAATGAGTGTATGTGTATGTGGTGGTGAGAGACTGGTGTGTGTGTGTGTCTATGGGAGGGGCAATTAGAGAAAAAACAAAATAAAGTGAGGATCCAGCTACGACAAGGGAGAGCGAGAGAGAGCGAGAGAGAGCGAGAGAGAGCGAGAGAGAGCGAGAGAGAGAGGGAGAGCGAGAGAGAGAGAGAGAGAGAGAGAGCGAGAGAGAGAGGGAGAGCGAGAGAGAGAGAGCGAGAGAGAGCGAGAGAGAGCGAGAGAGAGCGAGAGAGAGCGAGAGCGAGAGAAAGAGCGAGAAAGAGCGAGAGAGAGCGAGATAGAGCGAGAGAGAGAGAGAGAGAGAGAGAGAGAGAGAGAGAGAGAGAGCCCAGTACATCACTGGGGCCAAGCTTCCTGCCATCCAGGACCTAAACTCAGACTCAACATGTGTAAATATTTGTATGAACATAACAAGATTCAACCACTGAGACATAAACTGAACAGGTTCCACAGACATGTGACTAAAATAAATTGAATAACATTTCACTGAATAAATGGGGGGGTCAAAATCAAGCAAAATCAAGTAAAGTAGAGGTAAAGTAGAGGTCAGTATTTTTACCTTTATTTAACAAGGTCAGAACCAATTCTAATTTTCAATGACAGCCTACAGGGGAACAGTGGGTTAACTGGTCTAGGAACAGTGGGTTAACTGGTCTAGGAACAGTGGGTTAACTGGTCTAGGAACAGTGGGTGACTACCTGCCTCCCCCCTCTAACCACTAGACTACCTGCATCCCCCCTCTAACCACTAGCCTACCTGCCTCCCCCCTCTAACAACTAGACTACCTGCCTCCCCCCTCTAACAACTAGACTACCTGCCTCCCCACTCTAACAACTAGTCTACCTGCCTCCCCCCTCTAACAACTAGACTACCTGCCTCCCCCCTCTAACCACTAGTCTACCTGCCTCCCCACTCTAACAACTAGACTACCTGCCTCCCCCCTCTAACCACTAGTCTACCTGCCTCCCCCCTCTAACAACTAGACTACCTGCCTCCCCCCTCTAACAACTAGACTACCTGCATCCCCCCTCTAACCACTAGTCTACCTGCCTCCCCCCTCTAACCACTAGACTACCTGCCTCCCCCCTCTAACCACTAGTCTACCTGCCTCCCCACTCTAACAACTAGACTACCTGCATCCCCCCTCTAACCACTAGGCTACCTGCCTCCCCCCTCTAACCACTAGTCTACCTGACTCCCCCCTCTAACCACTAGACTACCTGCCTCCCCCCTCTAACCACTAGGCTACCTGACTCCCCCCTCTAACCACTAGACTACCTGCCTCCCCCCTCTAACCACTAGACTACCTGCCTCCCCCCTCTAACCACTAGACTACCTGCCTCCCCCCCCCTCTAACCACTAGTCTACCTGACTCCCCCCTCTAACCACTAGACTACCTGCCTCCCCCCTCTAACCACTAGGCTACCTGCCTCCCCCTCTAACCACTAGGCTACCTGCCTCCCCCCTCTTACCACTAGACTACCTGCCTCCCCCCTCTAACCACTAGGCTACCTGCCTCCCCCCTCTAACCACTAGTCTACCTGCCTCCCCCCTCTAACCACTAGACTACCTGCCTCCCCCCTCTCTAACCACTAGGCTACCTGCCTCCCCCTCTAACCACTAGGCTACCTGCCTCCCTCCTCTAACCACTAGTCTACCTGCCCCCTCTAACCACTAGTCTACCTGCCCCCCTCTCTAACCACTAGGCTACCTGCCTCCCCCCTCTAACCACTAGTCTACCTGCCCCCTCTAACCACTAGTCTACCTGCCCCCCTCTCTAACCACTAGGCTACCTGCCTCCCCCCTCTAACCACTAGTCTACCTGCCTCCCCCCTCTAACCACTAGACTACCTGCCTCCCCCCTCTAACCACTAGACTACCTGCATCCCCCCTCTAACCACTAGACTACCTGCCTCCCCCCTCTAACCACTAGTCTACCTGCCCCCCTCTCTAAACACTAGGCTACCTGCCTCCCCCCTCTAACCACTAGTCTACCTGCCCCCCTCTCTAAACACTAGGCTACCTGCCTCCCCCTCTCTAACCACTAGGCTACCTGCCTCCCCCTCTAACCACTAGTCTACCTGCCTCCCCCCTCTAACCACTAGACTACCTGCCTCCCCCCTCTAACCACTAGACTACCTGCATCCCCCCTCTAACCACTAGTCTACCTGCCTCCCCCCTCTAACCACTAGTCTACCTGCCTCCCCCCTCTAACCACTAGTCTACCTGCCTCCCCCCTCTAACCACTAGACTACCTGCCTCCCCCCTCTAACCACTAGTCTACCTGCCTCCCCCCTCTAACCACTAGTCTACCTGCCTCCCCCCTCTAACCACTAGGCTACCTGCCTCCCCCCTCTAACCACTAGTCTACCTGCCTCCCCCCTCTAACCACTAGTCTACCTGCCTCCCTCCTCTAACCACTAGTCTACCTGCCTCCCCCCTCTAACCACTAGTCTACCTGCCTCCCCCCTCTAACCACTAGGCTACCTGCCTCCCCCCTCTAACCACTAGACTACCTGACTCCCCCCTCTAACCACTAGTCTACCTGCCTCCCCCCTCTAACCACTAGTCTACCTGCCTCCCCCTCTAACCACTAGGCTACCTGCCTTCCCCCTCTAACCACTAGTCTACCTGCCTCCCCCCTCTAACCACTAGTCTACCTGCCTCCCCCTTCTAACCACTAGTCTACCTGCCTACCCTCTCTAACCACTAGGCTACCTGCCTCCCCCCTCTAACCACTAGACTACCTGCCTCCCCCCTCTAACCACTAGACTACCTGCCTCCCCCCTCTAACCACTAGACTACCTGCCTCCCCCCTCTAACCACTAGACTACCTGCCTCCCCCCTCTAACCACTAGACTACCTGCCTCCCCCCTCTAACCACTAGACTACCTGCCTCCCCCCTCTAACCACTAGACTACCTGCCTCCCCCCTCTAACCACTAGGCTACCTGACTCCCCCCTCTAACCACTAGACTACCTGCCTCCCCCCTCTAACCACTAGACTACCTGCCTCCCCCCTCTAACCACTAGGCTACCTGCCTCCCCCCTCTAACCACTAGTCTACCTGCCTCCCCCCTCTAACCACTAGTCTACCTGCCTCCCTCCTCTAACCACTAGTCTACCTGCCTCCCCCCTCTAACCACTAGTCTACCTGCCTCCCCCCTCTAACCACTAGGCTACCTGCCTCCCCCCTCTAACCACTAGACTACCTGACTCCCCCCTCTAACCACTAGTCTACCTGCCTCCCCCCTCTAACCACTAGTCTACCTGCCTCCCCCTCTAACCACTAGGCTACCTGCCTTCCCCCTCTAACCACTAGTCTACCTGCCTCCCCCCTCTAACCACTAGTCTACCTGCCTCCCCCTTCTAACCACTAGTCTACCTGCCTCCCCCCTCTAACCACTAGGCTACCTGCCTCCCCCCTCTAACCACTAGACTACCTGCCTCCCCCCTCTAACCACTAGACTACCTGCCTCCCCCCTCTAACCACTAGACTACCTGCCTCCCCCCTCTAACCACTAGACTACCTGCCTCCCCCCTCTAACCACTAGACTACCTGCCTCCCCCCTCTAACCACTAGACTACCTGCCTCCCCCCTCTAACCACTAGACTACCTGCCTCCCCCCTCTAACCACTAGACTACCTGCCTCCCCCCTCTAACCACTAGACTACCTGCCTCCCCCCTCTAACCACTAGTCTACCTGCCCCCCTCTCTAACCACCTGCCGCCCACCTCTCTTACCACTAGGCTACCTGCCTCCCCCTCTAACCACTAGGCTACCTGCCTCCCTCCTCCAACCACTAGTCTACCTGCCCCCTCTAACCACTAGTCTACCTGCCCCCCTCTCTAACCACTAGGCTACCTGCCTCCCCCCTCTAACCACTAGTCTACCTGCCCCCTCTAACCACTAGTCTACCTGCCCCCCTCTCTAACCACTAGGCTACCTGCCTCCCCCCTCTAACCACTAGTCTACCTGCCTCCCCCTCTAACCACTAGAGTACCTGCCTCCCCCCTCTAACCACTAGACTACCTGCATCCCCCCTCTAACCACTAGACTACCTGCCTCCCCCCTCTAACCACTAGTCTACCTGCCCCCCTCTCTAACCACTAGGCTACCTGCCTCCCCCCTCTCTAACCACTAGTCTACCTGCCTCCCCCCTCTAACAACTAGACTACCTGCATCCCCCCTCTAACCACTAGTCTACCTGCCTCCCCCCTCTAACCACTAGACTACCTGCCTCCCCCTCTAACCACTAGTCTACCTGCCTCCCCACTCTAACAACTAGACTACCTGCATCCCCCCTCTAACCACTAGGCTACCTGCCTCCCCCCTCTAACCACTAGTCTACCTGACTCCCCCCTCTAACCACTAGTCTACCTGCCTCCCCCCTCTAACCACTAGTCTACCTGCCTCCCCCCTCTAACCACTAGTCTACCTGCCTCCCCCCTCTAACCACTAGGCTACCTGCCTCCCCCCTCTAACCACTAGGCTACCTGCCTCCCCCCTCTAACCACTAGACTACCTGACTCCCCCCTCTAACCACTAGTCTACCTGCCTCCCCCCTCTAACCACTAGTCTACCTGCCTCCCCCCTCTAACCACTAGTCTACCTGCCTCCCCCCTCTAACCACTAGTCTACCTGCCTCCCCCTTCTAACCACTAGTCTACCTGCCTCCCCCCTCTAACCACTAGGCTACCTGCCTCCCCCCTCTAACCACTAGACTACCTGCCTCCCCCCTCTAACCACTAGACTACCTGCCTCCCCCCTCTAACCACTAGACTACCTGCCTCCCCCCTCTAACCACTAGTCTACCTGCCCCCCTCTCTAACCACCTGCCGCCCCCCTCTCTAACCACTAGGCTACCTGCCTCCCCCCTCTAACCACTAGTCTACCTGCCTCCCCCCTCTAACCACTAGAGTACCTGCCTCCCCCCTCTAACCACTAGACTACCTGCATCCCCCCTCTAACCACTAGACTACCTGCCTCCCCCCTCTAACCACAAGTCTACCTGCCCCCCTCTCTAACCACTAGGCTACCTGCCTCCCCCTCTCTAACCACTAGGCTACCTGCCTCCCCCTCTAACCACTAGGCTACCTGCCTCCCCCCTCTAACCACTAGTCTACCTGCCCCCTCTAACCACTAGTCTACCTGCCTACCCCCCCTCTCTAATCACTAGGCTACCTGCCTCCCCCCTCTCTAACCACTAGGCTACCTGCCTCCCCCCTCTAACAACTAGGCTACCTGCCAACCCCCTCTAACCACTAGGCTACCTGCCTCCCCCCTCTAACCACTAGGCTACCTGCCTCCCCCCTCTAACCACTAGGCTACCTGCCTCCCCCTTCTAACCACTAGGCTACCTGCCTTCCCCCTCTAACCACTAGGCTACCTGCCTCCCCCCTCTAACCACTAGGCTATCTGCCTCCCCCTCTCTAACCACTAGACTACCTGCCTCCCCCCTCTAACCACTAGGCTACCTGCCTCCCCCCTCTAACCACTAGGCTACCTGCCCCCCCCCACCCCCCCCCCCCCCCCCTAACCACTAGGCTACCTGCCCCCCCCCCCTCTAACCACTAGACTACCTGCCTCCCCCTCTAACCACTATACTACCTGCCTCCCCCCTCTAACCACTAGGCTACCTGCCTCCCCCCTCTAACCACTAGACTACCTGCCTCCCCCCTCTAACCACTAGACTACCTGCCTCCCCCCTCTAACCACTATACTACCTGCCTCCCCCCTCTAACCACTAGGCTACCTGCCTCCCCCCTCTAACCACTAGGCTGTCTGATTATAGTGGAGCTACCAGTCTGGTTATAGCGGAGCTGCCTGTCTGGTACCTGTCTGGTTATAGTGGAGCTACCTGTCTGGTACCTGTCTGGTTATAGTGGAGCTACCTGTCTGGTACCTGTCTGGTTATAGTGGAGCTACCTGTCTATTACCTGTCTGGTTATAGTGGAGCTACCTGTCTGGTTATAGTGGAGCTACCTGTCTGGTACCTGTCTGGTTATAGTGGAGCTACCTGTCTGGTTATAGTGGAGCTACCTGTCTGGTACCTGTCTGGTTATAGTGGAGCTACCTGTCTGGTTATAGTGGAGCTACCTGTCTGGTTATAGTGGAGCTACCTGTCTGGTTATAGTGGAGCTACCTGTCTCGTACCTGTCTGGTTATAGTGGAGCTACCTGTCTGGTTATAGTGGAGCTACCTGTCTGGTTATAGTGGAGCTACCTGTCTGGTTATAGTGGAGCTACCTGTCTCGTACCTGTCTGGTTATAGTGGAGCTACCTGTCTCGTACCTGTCTGGTTATAGTGGAGCTACCTGTCTGGTACCTGTCTGGTTATAGTGGAGCTACCTGTCTGGTTATAGTGGAGCTACCTGTCTGGTTATAGTGGAGCTACCTGTCTGGTTATAGTGGAGCTACCTGTCTGGTTATAGTGGAGCTACCTGTCTGGTTATAGTGGAGCTACCTGTCTGGTTATAGTGGAGCTACCTGTCTGGTACCTGTCTGGTTATAGTGGAGCTACCTGTCTGGTTATAGTGGAGCTACCTGTCTGGTTATAGTGGAGCTACCTGTCTGGTTATAGTGGAGCTACCTGTCTGGTTATAGTGGAGCTACCTGTCTGGTTATAGTGGAGCTACCTGTCTGGTTATAGTGGAGCTACCATCTCATTTCAGTACTGCTGCTGGAGGAGAAAGACTACTGCTGTGGTGGTTTTAGCGGTGAATAGTGAGGATGGGGCGATAGAGGATATGGAGAGAAGGTTGGAGAGATAACAACTGTGCTGGATTGCCATCAATAGGGTTAATAGTTCAGATGATATGGGTCTATTTAGGGATGAGGTTCAAGAACCTGAATAGTCTATAGTAGAAAGTATTAGGTAAAATAGACACCTTTGTTGGATTCGGGCTAAACTTTGAACAGTGAGATATTAAATACATAATAGATCAGAATGTATTTTTTGTAAGAATACAGCTGTGTCGAACCTTTGGGGAATAATTAAACTTGGTTAAAGCTTCTCTAGTGTCTGTGAGTTATTTACTCTGAAAAATAAGAACCCCACACCTTGCTGCTGAGAGGAGCATGAAGATAGGGCGGATAAGAGTAATGATGTGTCGGAGTGGAAAGTTGTGATGGCTACTGAGGTGCAAGAAGGTTTTGCCTGAGAAAGTACATTTAGAATTCCTCAGTTTCATTTTCTGAGAATTTTTTTTTTTTTTGGGGTGGGGTGGACAACGACGACACAATCTAGTATTTGGTGGTTGCAGATAGAGGCACAGAGATACATAATTAATTTTCATGTCTCATATACAGAGGCTGTAAAACATGTTGGTGAAACTACTAGATGGACTGATGGCGTCAGCATGGCTACTCCAGTAGTAACTGGACCATCTGTCTACTAGTCTTGACATGGGTTTAGAGGGGGGGGGGGGGGGGGGGGGGGGTTGATAGTCATTGAAAGTTACTTGGACAAATGAGAGCAGAAATGCCTGTTTGAAGATAATTGTGGATACGTCAACAGAGTTGTTAGGAGTACTGAGAAGAAGGTTTTGCCTGAGAAAGTACATGAGAGCAGAAATGCCTGTTTATACAGAGGCTGTAGATAATTGTGGATACGTCAACAGAGTTGTTAGGAGTAACTGAAGAACATGATGAATAATCACTAAGGAGGAATTGTCTCAGCACCATAGAGATGAAGATTGAAGAAGTTGGATGTGGTGGGGGGGATGGATGGGCTGGGGGGGGGTGGATGGGCTGGGGGGGTTGGATGGGCTGGGGGAGTTGGATGTGGTGGGGGGATTGGATGGGCTGGGGGAGTTGGATGTGATGGAGGGGTTGGATGGGCTGGGGGAGTTGGATGTGGTGGGGGGGTTGGATGGGCTGGGGGGGTTGGATGTGGTGGGGGGGTTGGATGGGCTGGAGGGGGGGGGGGGGGCTGGATGTGATGGGGGTTGGATTGGCTGGGGGGGGGGGTTGGATGTGATGGGGGGGTTTGGATTGGCTGGGGGGGAGGTGGAGTTGGATGGGCTGGGGGGGTGGAGTTGGATTTGTTGGGGGGGTTGGATGGGCTGGTGGGGGGGTTGGATGGGCTGGAGGGGATGGAGTTGGATGGGCTGGGGTGGGAGTTGGATGGGCTGGGGGAGTTGGATGTGGTGGGGGGATTGGATGGGCTGGGGGAGTTGGATGTGATGGGGGGGTTGGATGGGCTGGGGGAGTTGGATGTGATGGGGGGGTTGGATGGGCTGGGGGAGTTGGATGTGATGGGGGGGTTGGATGGGCTGGTGGGCTGGTGGGGGGGTTGGATGAGCTGGAGGGGTTGGAGTTGGATGGGCTGGGGGGGGTTGGATGGGCTGGTGGGGGGTAGAGTTGGATGGGGTGGGGGGGTGGAGTTGGATGGGCTGGGGGGGTGGAGTTGGATGTAGAGGGGGGTTGGATTGGCTTGGGGGGGTTGGAGTTGGATGGGCTGGGGGAGTTGGATGTGGTGGGGGGGTTGGATGTGATGGGGGGTTGGATGGGCTGGTGGGGGGGTTGGATGGGCTGGTGGGGAGTGGAGTTGGATGGGCTGGGGGGGTTGAATGTGGTGGGGGGGTTGGATAGGTTGGTGGTGGGGTTGGATGTGATGGGGGGGTTGGATGGGCTGAGGGGGTGGAGATGGATGTGATGGGGGAGTTGGATGGGCTGTTGGGGGGGTTGGATGGGCTGGTGGGGGGGTTGGATGGGCTGGTGGGGGGGTTGGATGGGCTGGGGGGGTGGAGCTGGAGTTGGATGTGATGGGGGAGTCGGATGGGCTGTTGGGGGTGTTGGATGGGCTGGGGGAGTTGGATGGGCTGGGGGAGTTGGATGTGATGGGGGGGTTGGATGGGCTGGTGGGGGGGATTGGATGGGCTGGGGGAGTTGGATGTATTGGGGTGGTTGGATGGGCTGGTGGGGGGGTTGAATGTGATGGGGGGTAGATGGGCTGGGGGGGTGGATGAGCTGGGGGAGTTGGATTGGGTGGAGGGTTTGTTAGGGTTTTGGGGAGTTGCAGAGATGGGACTGTAACTGCCAATTGGATATCACGAAATAGGGGAGAAAAATATGTAAAAGTACTAACAAATGTCACATTTAAAAATAATAATTACATCTCCAATCAAAACCACCTCCACACCGTCTACACTCCACACACACACACACACACACACACACACACACACACACACACACACACACACACACACACACACACACACACTCCACACACACACACACTCCACACACACACACACACACACACACACACACACACACACACACACACACACACACACACACACACACACACACACACACACACACGCCATCCACACAGCACAGGGGTGACATGTGTGGGTTGCTGAATTCCTCTTCATTATTCTCTGCATCCTGATTGGACTGGGAACATCATCCATCACCATCATTTTATTTATTAAACCACCAACAATCACCGCCATTCACACGCATACAAGCACACGCACACCACCAACAATCTCCTCCATATAGTTTGGCAGGCTGCTTAATTAACATGACTGATGGAATGAGTCCTGCCCTAAACCCGCCCCCAAAAAACAGGCCGGTGAGAGGAGACATGCTGCTCGGAGAGAACTAGCTGTCGGCTTCAATTAACAGGTCTTGACGTTCATTCACAACATTGTGTCTTTATTTATCATACTCGCTAATTAATACATTAACGTCCGTGTGTTTCCCAAATCGCAGGATTCGGCGATCATTATATCTCACGGCATCTAGACACAGTCAATAAGACAGTGTTGAAATAGGCCTGTGTCCCAAACGGCACCCTGTTCACTATGTAGTGCCCTATTCACTAAGAAGTGCCCTATTCACTGTACAGTGCCCTATTCACTATGTCATGTCCTATTCACTATGTAGTTCCCTATTCACTATGTAGTGCCTTATTCACTATGCAGTGTCCTGTTCACTATGTAGTGTCCTATTCACTATGTAGTGTCCTATTCACTATGTAGTTCCCTATTCACTATGTAGTTCCCTATTCAATATGTAGTGACTTATTCACTATATAGTGACTTATTCACTATGTAGTGACTTATTCACTATGTAGTTCCCTATTCACTATGTAGTGCCTTTTTCAATATGTAGTGCCTTATTCACTATGTATTACCCTATTCACTATGTAGTGCCCTATACAATATGTTGTCCCCTATTCACTATGTAGTGCCCTATTCAATATGTTGTCCTCTATTCACTATGTATTGCCCTTTTCACTATGTATTGCCCTTTTCACTATGCAGTGCCCTATTCACTATGTAGTGCCATATTAAATACGTAGTGACCTATTCACTATGTATTGCCCTATTCACTATGTAGTGCCCTATTCATTATGTAGTGCCCTATTCATTATGTAGTGCCTTATTCATTATGTAATGACCTATTCACTATGCAGTGCCCTATTCACTATGTAGTGCCATATTAAATATGTAGTGACCTATTCACTATGTATTGCCCTATTCACCAGTAGTGCCCAGTTCATTATGTAGTGCCCTATTCATTATGTAGTGCCTTATTCATTATGTAATGACCTATTCACTATGCAGTGCCCTATTCACTATGTAGTGCCCTATTCACTATGTAGTGCCTTATTCATTATGTAGTACCCTATTCACTCTGTAGTACCCTATTCACTATGTAGTGCCTTACTCATTATGTAGTACCCTATTCACTCTGTAGTACCCTATTCACTATGTAGTGCCTTACTCATTATGTAGTGACACTATGTTGAGCCCTATTCACTATGTAGTGCACTATAGAGTAAAAAAAGTGCAATTTTTGACGCATTTTGGAAATTTACAGTCGGGTGAACTGACAAACACTCGCTAGGAACTGAATGCATTGTGGGTAGGATGAGGTGTGTAACTTCACACCTTGACTACGTGTGATCAGATTAGATGTTAGTCACTGGACAGGTGTTTTCCATATTGCATGTATTACAGCGTACTGTGTTGGTCTAATTATATATATTTTTTTACCTTTATTTAACTAGGCAAGTCAGTTAATTAAGAACAAATTCTTATTTTCAATGACAGCCTTGCAAATAGCAAAACTGCCTGTTCTGGGGCAGAACGACAGATTTTTACCTTGTCAGCTCTGGGATTTGAACTTGCAACCTTTCGGTTACTAGTCTAACGCTCTAACCACTATTTGTATGTACAGTACCAGTCAAAAGTTTGGACACATTAATTTCCCTAGGTTTTTCTTGATTTTCAATGTTTTTCTACATTGTTGAATAATAGTGAAGACATCAAAGCATAACGTAATTGTTTCAGGAAGGTCATGTCAAGGATCATTTTGCTATTTGCTTTGAAATTTTAAGACCCCTTGAAGTGTAAAAAACATAAATAAAAAATGATTTGATGAATAAAAAAAATATGGACTTACTGCTATTAGCCAATAGAAACACATAGTCCTTACTGCTATTAGCCAATAGAAACACGTAGTCCTTACTGCTATTAGCCAATAGAAACACATTGAATAACACATAGTCCTTACTGCTATTAGCCAATAGAAACACATTGAATAACACATAGTCCTTACTGCTATTAGCCAATAGAAACACGTAGTCCTTACTGCTATTAGCCAATAGAAACACATAGTCCTTACTGCTATTAGCCAATAGAAACACATAGTCCTTACTGCTATTAGCCAATAGAAACACATAGTCCTTACTGCTATTAGCCAATAGAAACACATAGTCCTTACTGCTATTAGCCAATAGAAACACATAGTCCTTACTGCTATTAGCCAATAGAAACATGTAGTCCTTACTGCTATTAGCCAATAGAAACACATAGTCCTTACTGCTATTAGCCAATAGAAACACATAGTCCTTACTGCTATTAGCCAATAGAAACACGTAGTCCTTACTGCTATTAGCCAATAGAAACACATTGAATAACACATAGTCCTTACTGCTATTAGCCAATAGAAACACATAGTCCTTACTGCTATTAGCCAATAGAAACACATTGAATAACACATAGTCCTTACTGCTATTAGCCAATAGAAACACATTGAATAACACATAGTCCTTACTGCTATTAGCCAATAGAAACACATAGTCCTTACTGCTATTAGCCAATAGAAACACGTAGTCCTTACTGCTATTAGCCAATAGAAACACATAGTCCTTACTGCTATTAGCCAATAGAAACACATAGTCCTTACTGCTATTAGCCAATAGAAACACATAGTCCTTACTGCTATTAGCCAATAGAAACACGTAGTCCTTACTGCTATTAGCCAATAGAAACACATAGTCCTTACTGCTATTAGCCAATAGAAACACATAGTCCTTACTGCTATTAGCCAATAGAAACACATAGTCCTTACTGCTATTAGCCAATAGAAACACATAGTCCTTACTGCTATTAGCCAATAGAAACACATAGTCCTTACTGCTATTAGCCAATAGAAACACGTAGTCCTTACTGCTATTAGCCAATAGAAACACATAGTCCTTACTGCTATTAGCCAATAGAAACACATAGTCCTTACTGCTATTAGCCAATAGAAACACATAGTCCTTACTGCTATTAGCCAATAGAAACACGTAGTCCTTACTGCTATTAGCCAATAGAAACACATAGTCCTTACTGCTATTAGCCAATAGAAACACATAGTCCTTACTGCTATTAGCCAATAGAAACACATAGTCCTTACTGCTATTAGCCAATAGAAACACATAGTCCTTACTGCTATTAGCCAATAGAAACACATAGTCCTTACTGCTATTAGCCAATAGAAACACATAGTCCTTACTGCTATTAGCCAATAGAAACACGTAGTCCTTACTGCTATTAGCCAATAGAAACACATAGTCCTTACTGCTATTAGCCAATAGAAACACATAGTCCTTACTGCTATTAGCCAATAGAAACACATAGTCCTTACTGCTATTAGCCAATAGAAACATGTAGTCCTTACTGCTATTAGCCAATAGAAACACATAGTCCTTACTGCTATTAGCCAATAGAAACACATAGTCCTTACTGCTATTAGCCAATAGAAACACATAGTCCTTACTGCTATTAGCCAATAGAAACACATAGTCCTTACTGCTATTAGCCAATAGAAACACATAGTCCTTACTGCTATTAGCCAATAGAAACACATAGTCCTTACTGCTATTAGCCAATAGAAACACGTAGTCCTTACTGCTATTAGCCCATAGAAACACATTGAATAACAGATAGTCCTTACTGCTATTAGCCCATAGAAACACATTGAATAACAGATAGTCCTTACTGCTATTAGCCCATAGAAACACACAACTTACTTAAAATACCAACAATACCCACAATAGCCAACTCTAAGTCTATATTAGAGCAGCTGAGAACAGAACGGAGCACAGCCAACCATGTCTGTGGGAAGACAATTTAATGAGGATGGGACGATGTCTGAGTTTCGAAAATGCAGGTTTGTCTAGTTTTGTATCCCAGGTCTGGCTCGGTTGAAAGGGAATGGAAATAGGAGACGAGGAGGAGACTGAAGGAAGAGTGCCGTTGGGGAGAAGAACAACAACACTCTGAGAGACAGACAGAGGATCTGACATAGAGGACTTCATAGTGCTATCTCCTTAACAAGACACACACACACACACACCACACACACATCACACACACATCACACACACCACACACACACACACACACACACACACACACACACACACACACACACAAAGGCGGACAGAAAAATACAAGAGCTGTGTTCGAATAACCACACTCACATACTGTATACGACATACTTAATAAGTGTATACTACATACTATATACTGTTGGTTAAAGTTAGTATATTGTAAATGAACAGTCTCCTTTCAGTTGAGCGTACTGGCTCTTCGCCTGTCTACCCGGAAGTTGATGCTGTTGCTATGCAACCTCTTACTAGCTAGTGAGCATAACAAATGACTAGTTAGACATTTTATAACTTCGGGTGTGTGCCGGAGTGCGCTCGTAAATTCAGAGCGTTCTCAGATTGTCTGCTTGTAAATTCAGAGCCTAGACTGGACGCTCGGGCCGAGGAGTAGGGTTGATTTGAGCGTTCTGACCTTACAACGGCAGTCAAGCACCCAAGCTAATGTTGGCTAGCTTGCTCAAGACACAAATGAGACCACTCTGACCACACTTTTTGGCCAACGTTTACTGACACCGGCCATATTCAACATGTGATGAGCGCTCATAAATTCATTATTCTGCACTCTGGTACAATCAGAAGAGAGTGCTCTGAAATTGGAGTCGATAGCCAGAGCGAATTTACGAAAGCACCAGAATGTCCATAGAGACGCACAATAATAATAATCAAGTCAATAAACGTTGTGTAGTTAGTTTGAGATGCCTACAGTTAATATACTGGCAAGTTTGATGTATAAGTAGCCAACTAACATTAGGTAGCTAGCTAGCAACATACTGCTGTAATGATATGCTAGGTTGTTCGTAAGGACAGCGTAGCTAACAAATTGTCAGCCAACATGTAAGGTAACTTACTTAAAAAGTTGTTACTTTATTACATTGCTCAACATTTTCTTAACTTTTCTTGTCATAATTAGTTAAAGCAATGAATTTCGATCTCGTTGGACTTCAGCTGCATATTTTCCGCCATTTTCTTAAAATCTGAAAATGATGTGAAGCCACGCCCATTTCCTGAAGAATTGCATTATTGTCCCTAAAGGAAATAATGTCCTCTGCATATATACTTCCTTTTTTTTTTGAGAATTTAGTATGACATCCGGCAACTTTTGGCATGCTAACAATATCGATATCAATAAGCAAACTATATACTCAATTCACGTCACAAATAGTGCAGTTAATGTGAGTATTCGAAAACAGCTAAGAGCTCTATGACAAAACATAGACAAAAAGTACTTCCCTGATAGACAATGTGGTGCTATTTTAACTATAAATACATCACAGTAGTATCATTCCTCCCCCGCTTGCCCACCCCTCCCTATCACACACAGACCCCCCCCCCTCCACCCACTTACTGGTGAAGGTGATGTTGAACCCTCGTTCTGTGTAGGTGTGGTCAGTCAGGAACTCTAGGCGTGCCACGTGGGCACTGGTGGTGATGGGAGCTGGCAGCACGTCACCAGAGAACGTACCCAGGATGGGAGACTCAGCCTGGGGTAGAGAGAGAGAGAGAGAGAGAGAGAGAGAGAGAGAGAGAGAATTAGATATGAGTGAAGATATGAAATAATAACACCAATCAAACATTTGATTGAAATAATTATCTTTTACCTTTATTTTACTAGGCAAGTCAGTTAAGAACACATTCTTATTTTCAATGACGGCCTAGGAACTGTGGGTTAACTGCCTGTTCAGGGGCAGAACGACAGATTTTTACCTTTGTCAGCTCAGGGATTCAATCTTGTGACCTTTCGGTTCACTAGTCCAATGTCCTAACCACTAGGCTACCTGCACCCCTCTAACCACTAGGCTACCTGCCCCCCTCTAACCACTAGGCTACCTGCCCCCCTCTAACCACTAGGCTACCTGCCCCCCTCTAACCTCTGGGCTACCTGCCCCCCTCTAACCACTAGGCTACCTGCCCCCATCTAACCATGAGGCTACCTGCCCCCCTCTAACCACTAGGCTACCTGCCCCCTTGTAACCACTAGGCTACCTGCCAAGCCCCTCTAACCACTAGGCTACCTGCCAAGCCCCTCTAACCACTAGGCTACCTGCCAAGCCCCTCTAACCACTAGGCTACCTGCCCCCATCTAACCACTAGGCTACCTGCCCCCCTCTAACCACTAGGCTACCTGCCCCCCTCTAACCACTAGGCTACCTGCCCCCCTCTAACCACTAGGCTACCTGCCCCCCTGTAACCACTAGGCTACCTGCCAAGCCCCTCTAACCACTAGGCTACCTGCCCCCCTCTAACCACTAGGCTACCTGCCCCCCTCTAACCACTAGGCTACCTGACAAGCCCCTCTAACCACTAGGCTACCTGCCCCCCTCTAACCACTAGGCTACCTGCCCCCCTCTAACCACTAGGCTACCTGAATGCTCTGAATGATTAATCGACTGATCGATCGATTGAAACATAACCATACCTTGCCACCGTCTTTGACGCTGAGGAAGTCAAACTGCTTCTCCATGCTGAGGTCATTGAAGGCCAGGTTAATCCTACTCTCTGGCTTGGTGATGATGAGCCACACACAGTGCATATTGTTTCCATATTCCTGGGGGTAGTTTGGGGACAGCAGCACCCCAGAGGGGGTTGTGAAGTTGAAGAAGCACGAGACTGGAGGAAGGGAGAGTGGGGATGAGGGAGGGGGGGGGGATAGGGAGGTGAAGAGAGAGAGAGAGAGTTAGATCAAATTAAATTGTATTAGTCACACGTCACCTTACAGTGAAATACTTACTTACGAGCCCTTAACCAACAATGCAGTAAAAAATAATAATAATACGGATAAGAATAAGAAAAAAAAGTAACAAGTAATTAAAGAGCAGCTGTAAAATAACAATGTAGAGGCTATATACAGGGTATTACGGTACAGAGTCAATGTGGAGGCTATATACAGGGTATTACGGTACAGAGTCAATGTGGAGGCTATATACAGGGGTACCGGTACAGAGTCAATGTGGAGGCTATATACAGGGTATTACGGTACAGAGTCAATGTGGAGGCTATATACAGGGGGGTACTGGTACAGAGTCAATGTGGAGACTATATACAGGGTATTACGGTACAGAGTCAATGTGGAGGCTATATACAGGGTATTACGGTACAGAGTCAATGTGGAGGCTATATACAGGGTGTTATGGTACAGAGTCAATGTGGAGGCTATATACAGGGGGTACCGGTACAGAGTCAATGTGGAGGCTATTTACAGGGTGTTACGGTACAGAGTCATTGTGGAGGCTATATACAGGGTGTTACGGTACAGAGTCAATGCCTACTTCCGGCGCCGACAGAGATGGCCGCCTCGCTTCGCGTTCCTAGGAAACTATGCAGTTTTTTGTTTTTTTACGTGTTATTTCTTACATTAGTACCCCAGGTCATCTTAGGTTTCATCACATACAGTCGAGAAGAACTACTGAATATAAGATCAGCGTCAACTCACCATCAGTACGACCAAGAATACGCTTTTCGCGACGCGGATCCTGTGCTCTGCCTTACAAACAGGACAACGGAGTGGATCCCATGCAGCGACCCAAAAAAACGACTCCGAAAAAGAGGGAAACGAGGCGGTCTTCTGGTCAGACTCCGGAGACGAGCACACCGTGCACCATTCCCTAGCATTCTTCTTGCCAATGTCCAGTCTCTTGACAACAAGGTTGATGAAATCCGAGCAAGGGTAGCATTCCAGAGGGACATCAGAGACTGTAACGTTCTTTGCTTCACGGAAACGTGGCTTACTGGAGAGACGCTATCCGAAGCGGTGCAGCCAACAGGTTTCTCCACGCATCGCGCAGACAGGAAAAAACATCTTTCTGGTAAAAAGAGGGGCGGGGGCGTATGCCTTATGACTAACGTGACATGGTGCGATGAAAGAAACATACAGGAACTCAAATCCTTCTGTTCACCTGATTTAGAATTCCTCACAATCAAATGTAGACCGCATTATCTACCAAGAGAATTCTCTTCGATTATAATCACAGCCGTATATATCCCCCCCAAGCAGACACATCGATGGCTCTGAACGAACTTTATTTAACTCTCTGCAAACTGGAAACAATTTATCCGGAGGCTGCATTCATTGTAGCTGGGGATTTTAACAAGGCTAATCTGAAAACAAGACTCCCCAAATTTTATCAGCATATCGATTGCGCAACCAGGGGTGGAAAGACCTTGGATCATTGTTACTCTAACTTCCGCGACGCATATAAGGCCCTGCCCCGCCCCCCTTTCGGAAAAGCTGACCACGACTCCATTCTGTTGATCCCTGCCTACAGACAGAAACTAAAACAAGAGGCTCCCACGCTGAGGTCTGTCCAACGCTGGTCCGACCAAGCTGACTCCACACTCCAAGACTGCTTCCATCACGTGGACTGGGACATGTTTCGTATTGCGTCAGACAACAACATTGACGAATACGCTGATTCGGTGTGCGAGTTCATTAGAACGTGCGTTGAAGATGTCGTTCCCATAGCAACGATTAAAACATTCCCTAACCAGAAACCGTGGATTGATGGCAGCATTCGTGTGAAACTGAAAGCGCGAACCACTGCTTTTAATCAGAGCAAGGTGTCTGGTAACATGACCGAATACAAACAGTGCAGCTATTCCCTCCGCAAGGCTATCAAACAAGCTAAGCGTCAGTACAGAGACAAAGTAGAATCTCAATTCAACGGCTCAGACACAAGAGGCATGTGGCAGGGTCTACAGTCAATCACGGACTACAGGAAGAAATCCAGCCCAGTCACGGACCAGGATGTCCTGCTCCCAGGCAGACTAAATAACTTTTTTGCCCACTTTGAGGACAATACAGTGCCACTGACACGGCCTGCAACGAAAACTTGCGGTCTCTCCTTCACTGCAGCCGAGGTGAGTAAGACATTTAAACGTGTTAACCCTCGCAAGGCTGCAGGCCCAGACGGCATCCCCAGCCGCGCCCTCAGAGCATGCGCAGACCAGCTGGCCGGTGTGTTTACGGACATATTCAATCAATCCCTATACCAGTCTGCTGTTCCCACATGCTTCAAGAGGGCCACCATTGTTCCTGTTCCCAAGAAAGCTAAGGTAACTGAGCTAAACGACTACCGCCCCGTAGCACTCACTTCCGTCATCATGAAGTGCTTTGAGAGACTAGTCAAGGACCATATCACCTCCACCCTACCTGACACCCTAGACCCACTCCAATTTGCTTACCGCCCAAATAGGTCCACAGACGATGCAATCTCAACCACACTGCACACTGCCCTAACCCATCTGGACAAGAGGAATACCTATGTGAGAATGCTGTTCGTTGACTACAGCTCGGCATTCAACACCATAGTACCCTCCAAGCTCGTCATCAAGCTCGAGACCCTGGGTCTCGACCCCGCCCTGTGCAACTGGGTACTGGACTTCCTGACGGGCCGCCCCCAGGTGGTGAGGGTAGGCAACAACATCTCCTCCCCGCTGATCCTCAACACTGGGGCCCCACAAGGGTGCGTTCTGAGCCCTCTCCTGTACTCCCTGTTCACCCACGACTGCGTGGCCACGCACGCCTCCAACTCAATCATCAAGTTTGCGGACGACACAACAGTGGTAGGCTTGATTACCAACAACGACGAGACGGCCTACAGGGAGGAGGTGAGGGCCCTCGGAGTGTGGTGTCAGGAAAATAACCTCACACTCAACGTCAACAAAACTAAGGAGATGATTGTGGACTTCAGGAAACAGCAGAGGGAACACCCCCCTATCCACATCCATGGAACAGTAGTGGAGAGGGTAGCAAGTTTTAAGTTCCTCGGCATACACATCACAGACAAACTGAATTGGTCCACTCACACAGACAGCATTGTGAAGAAGGCGCAGCAGCGCCTCTTCAAACTCAGGAGGCTGAAGAAATTCGGCTTGTCACCAAAAGCACTCACAAACTTCTACAGATGCACAATCGAGAGCATCCTGGCGGGCTGTATCACCGCCTGGTACGGCAACTGCTCCGCCCTCAACCGTAAGGCTCTCCAGAGGGTAGTGAGGTCTGCACAACGCATCACCGGGGGCAAACTACCTGCCCTCCAGGACACCTACACCACCCGATGTCACAGGAAGGCCATAAAGATCATCAAGGACATCAACCACCCGAGCCACTGCCTGTTCACCCCGCTATCATCCAGAAGGCGAGGTCAGTACAGGTGCATCAAAGCTGGGACCGAGAGACTGAAAAACAGCTTCTATCTCAAGGCTATCAGACTGTTAAACAGCCACCACTAACATTGAGTGGCTGCTGCCAACACACTGACACTGACTCAACTCCAGCCACTTTAATAATGGGAATTGATGGGAAATGATGTAAATATATCACTAGCCACTTTAAACAATGCTACCTTATATAATGTTACTTACCCTACATTATTCATCTCATATGCATACGTATATACTGTACTCATCGACTGTATCCTTATGTAATACATGTATCACTAGCCACTTTAACTATGCCACTTTGTTTACATTACTCATCTCATATGTATATACTGTACTCGATACCATCTACTGTATCTTGACTATGCTGCTCTGTACCATCACTCATTCATATATCCTTATGTACATATTCTTTATCCCCTCACACTGTGTACAAGACAGTAGTTTTGGAATTGTTAGTTAGATTACTTGTTGGTTATTACTGCATTGTCGGAACTAGAAGCACAAGCATTTTGCTACACTCGCATTAACATCTGCTAACCATGTGTATGTGACAAATAAAATTTGATTTGATTTGATGTGGAGGCTATATACAGGGTATTACGGTACAGAGTCAATGTGGAGGCTATATACAGGGGGTACCGGTACAGAGTCCGTGTGGAGGCTATATACAGGGTGTACCGGTACAGAGTCAATGTGGAGGCTATATACAGGGTATTACGGTACAGAGTCAATGTGGAGGCTATATACAGGGGGTACCGGTACAGAGTCAGTGTGGAGGCTATATACAGGGTGTACCGGTACAGAGTCAATTTGGAGGCTATATACAGGGGGTACCGGTACAGAGTCAATGTGGAGTTTATATACAGGGTGTACTGGTACAGAGTCAATGTGGAGGCTATATACAGGGTGTACCGGTACAGAGTCAATGTGCAGGGGGCACCGGTTAGTGGAGGTAATATGTGTAATATGTACATGTAGGTAGAGTTATTAAAGTGACAATGATAATGGCAGTTAGGACAGGGGAGGGGAATAAAGAGTTAGAGATAAGCAATAAAGCTGCTTTAAAGTCACCCCCAAAAAAGGTTATAGATATGACTTGATAGGAAGTCCAAGAAGCGGCTGTTCTATATGCACTATTTCTATGTTTCCTGCTCTTAAGTTTAATTTCTAGAGATGCTACTGTCTAGAGATGCTACTGTCCAGAGATGCTACTGTCTAGAGATGCTACTGTCTAGAGATCCTACTGTTTTTGTCTTACACATTATCTTATAATAATGAAGTATAATTTCTACGTATTTTTCTCTCGGTTTTGTACACCAGCTTCCTACCCCTGAAAATACAATATTTTTTGCTTATGGTTCAATGATTCTCCAGACTATACTTGCTTGTTTTGACACATGAACTGAACTGATGTTAACTATTCATTTTTTTTAAATTGCCACCAGGAAA
>NC_092178.1:3356298-3376298 GCF_045791955.1 Oncorhynchus clarkii lewisi
CATGATGTGTTGTATAGGAGATAGATCACTGCTTACAGACACAGCTGGGCTAGCATACATGATGTGTTGTATAGGAGATAGATCACTGCTTACAGACACAGCTGGGCTAGCATACATTATGTGTTGTATAGGAGACAGATCACTGCTTACAGACACAGCTGGGCTAGCATACATTATGTGTTGTATAGGAGATAGATCACTGCTTACAGACACAGCTGGGCTAGCATACATGATGTGTTGTATAGGAGACATATCACTGCTTACAGACACAGCTGGGCTAGCATACATTATGTGTTGTATAGGAGACAGATCACTACTTACAGACACAGCTGGGCTAGCATACATTATGTGTTGTATATGAGACAGATCACTGCTTACAGACACAGCTGGGCTAGCATACATTATGTGTTGTATAGGAGACAGATCACTGCTTACAGACACAGCTAGGCTAGCATACATTATGTGTTGTATAGGAGACAGATCACTGCTTACAGACACAGCTGGGTTTCTTGGCTGACCACTGGTTGTTCTTCTGGCAGGTGATGTTCTTCTTTCCCACCAACTCAAAGGCAGGGAGACACTCAAAGTGCAGCCTGTCCCCGTGGCGGAAACCTGTCCCCTCCCGCTTGCCGTAGGCCGGTATCCCTGGGTCGCCACAGCTGCCCTGGTCAATCTCTGAAGGGAAGAGACAAATAGATAGACAGGTAAGATAGTTGCCTAAAATCAATGGTGGCTTTCCAGGTAAACTTTCAACATTTCAACTTTATTTTCCTAGACTAGACTGTAATCTATTTTACAAACACACTGCACAGATTATAATATGCAAATGCCTGTAGAAGTGTTTTGCATCTCAGAAACCTCAGATAGAGAGATGAAATACCAACTAACACAAATGAGGATAAAGGTCAAAGATTATTCTTCTCACAAAATATTTGACAAAAATCAACTGTATCAATGATTCTGGGATGTCTTTAGCCTAGTGGTTAGAGTGTAGAGGTGGCAGGTAGCCTAGTGGTTAGATTGTAGAGGCGGCAGGTAGTCTAGTGGTTAGAGTGTAGAGGCAGCAGGTAGTCTAGTGGTTAGAGTGTAGAGGTGGTTAGTTAGGTTGGCTAACATGGAAGAGTAGAGTTAGGCTGGCTAACATGGTAGAGTAGAGTTAGGTTGGCTAACATGGTAGAGTAGAGTTAGGTTGGCTAACATAGTAGAGTGGAGTTAGGTTGGTTAACATGGTAGAGTTAGGTTGGCTAACATGGTAGAGTAGAGTTAGGCTGGCTAACATGGTAGAGTAGAGTGGAGTTGGCTAACATGGTAGAGTAGAGTGGAGTTGGCTAACATGGTAGAGTAGAGTGGAGTTGGCTAACATGGTAGAGTAGAGTTAGGCTGGCTAACATGGTAGAGTAGAGTGGAGTTGGCTAACATGGTAGAGTAGAGTGGAGTTGGCTAACATGGTAGAGTAGAGTTAGGCTGGCTAACATGGTAGAGTAGAGTGGAGTTGGCTAACATGGTAGAGTAGAGTTAGGTTGGCTAACATGGTAGAGTAGAGTTAGGCTGGCTAACATGGTAGAGTAGAGTGGAGTTGGCTAACATGGTAGAGTAGAGTTAGGTTGGCTAACATGGTAGAGTAGAGTTAGGCTGGCTAACATGGTAGAGTAGAGTTAGGCTGGCTAACATGGTAGAGTAGAGTGGAGTTGGCTAACATGGTAGAGTAGAGTTAGGTTGGCTAACATGGTAGAGTAGAGTTAGGTTGGCTAACATGGTAGAGTAGAGTGGAGTTGGCTAACATGGTAGAGTAGAGTTAGGTTGGCTAACATGGTAGAGTAGAGTTAGGTTGGCTAACATGGTAGAGTAGAGTTAGGTTGGCTAACATGGTAGAGTAGAGTTAGGTTGGCTAACATGGTAGAGTAGAGTTAGGCTCTAACATGGTAGAGTAGAGTTAGGCTGGCTAACATGGTAGAGTAGAGTTAGGCTGGCTAACATGGTAGAGTAGAGTTAGGTTGGCTAACATGGTAGAGTAGAGTTAGGTTGGCTAACATGGTAGAGTAGAGTGGAGTTGGCTAACATGGTAGAGCAGAGTTAGGTTGGCTAACATGGTAGAGTAGAGTTAGGCTGGCTGTGGGTGTAATGTTTATTGTTAATTGTAATTGTTTATTAATTACATCACTTGCTTTGACAATGTTAACATATGTTTCCCATGCCTATCAAGTCCTTAAATTGAAAATTGAAATAGAGAGAGAGAGAGAGGTTGTAGAATGTGTTGAATGTTTCTCTGTGCTCTAGTTTCTAACTAGGATTACATCACAGGTATGGCAAGTCAGACAAGATAAACCCTCTTCTTTTACCCTTTAGGTATCTCTCTTCTCTCTCTCCCCCTTTCTCTTTCATCCTCGTACATCTCTCCCTCCTTTCCAATTATTCCCTCACCTGTCATCTCTCCTCCTATTCTGTCCATACCTATCTATCTATCTATCTATCTATCTATCTATCTATCTATCTATCTTCATCTCTTTCTCTCCCTTCCTCTTCCTTCTCCGTTGTCTTCTCCACCCAGTCAGAACCCACATAGTCAGAACCCAATCTGAACACACTCTCTCTCTCCTTCTCTGTCTTTCCCTCTGCATCTCACTCTCTTTCTCTCTCCGTGTCTCTCTCGCTCTCGCTCTTCCTGTCTCTCTCTCGTCTCTCTCTTTCTCTCTCTCTGCAGGTGCACTCCTCCCTTCGCTGTGTGATAAACACTCTGCCTGCGACGAGGAGCTGACGTGCACTTTCACACGCTGACCCACATTCTTTAGTCTGTACACACACACACACACACACACACACTTCATTCCTTTCATCATCTAATGAGTTATGCAACCCTCACTCTCCCCCTTCCTGGTTTTCCAGGGGTGCTGCAGATGGAATCCGGAGAACTCCCGGTGAGGAATCTGTAACGGAACATCGGAAACAGGAAGCAGACGGGACAAATAAGCCCATCCATCCATCCATGGAAGGGTGGTAGACTCTAATGAGCTTTTAAAACACACCAGGGGATCTGAAACTGCGAGATAAAACCATGGCTGATTTAATGACTATAATTTTATTAACACATATTTAGAGTCTACGATGTGGAGATTAGCATCCTAAGGGACTCATCAGGTCCATTACATATGGAGCTCACTGCTTTTATGCCCACCTATGGATTTCTAAATATAGGAATTCTCTAACCCTCCTGTTGTGTTCGTTTCATGTTAATTCATTCTGTGTTCCCGGTCCAAAATGGCAGCCCCCTTTATAGCTGATTATAAATCCATAATAATACATATATTATCACATTACATATTTTTCTCAACTTAAGTTCTTGTGAAAATTACAAGTTTTGAACTTCTATTTGCTATTTATGGCGCGTCGGCCTCATTGACCTGAGCTCATACAACTCGTTTTTGAGTAGAAAAAACATAATGTATGAATTATTTTAAAACAAATACTCAGATGAAACATATTGTGCTATTTATCACAGACTACTTTGTGTCAAAGTTCAACAAGGACTCTCTCCTCCTCACCAGTGTCGTGATCAAAGATATGATCAAGAGACTCACATACAGTATATCGTTTGGTCATTGTGCTGCCACAGAATGAATTGTGAACAAGGCCTCAAATAAGCTTTATATACCAGAGCTGTGAATTGTGAACAAGGCCAAAGGTCAAATTTAATGAACAAATAATGAAAGGACTTGCAATCAGTTGTCTGAAGTACAGTTGAAGTAGGAAGTTTACATACACCTTTAGCCAAATATATTTAAACTCACTTTTTCCTGACATTTAATCTTAGAAAAAATTCCCTGCAGTAGGTCAGTTATTTTAAGAATGTGAAATGTCAGAATAATAGTTGAGAGAATGATTTATTTCAGCTTTTATTTCTTTCATCACATTCCCACTGGGTCAGAAGTTTACATACACTAAACTAGTATTTGGTAGCATTGCCATTAAATTGTTTAACTTGGGTCAAACGTTTCGGGTAGCCTTCCACAAGCTTCCCACAATAAGTTGGGTGAATTCTTGTCTATTCCTCCTGACAGAGCTTGTGAGTCAGGTTTGTAGGCCTCCTTGCTCACAAACACTTTTTCAGTTCTGTCCACAAATTATCTATAGGATTGAGGTCGGGGCTTTGTGATGGCCACTCCAAAACCTTGATTTTGATGTCCTTAAGCCATTTTTCCACAACTTTGGAACTATGCTTGGGGTCATTGATCATTTGGACCCATTTGTGACCAAGCTTTAACTTCCTGACTGATGTCTTGAGATGTCACTTCAATATATCCACATAATATTCCTACCTCATGATGCCATCGATTGAGTGAAGTGCACCAGTCCCTCCTTCAGCAAAGCACCCCCACAACATGTTGCTTCCATCCCCGTGCTTCACGGTTGGGATGGTGTTCTTCAGCTTGCAAGCATCCCCCTTCCTCCAAACATAACAATGGTCATTATTGCCAAACAGAGGACATTTATTTTTTTAAAGTATGATCTTTGTCCCCATGTGCAGTTGCAAACTGTCGTCTGGCTTTTATATGCCGGTTTTCGAGCTGTGGCTTCTTCCTTGCTGAGCGGCTTTTCAGGTTATGTCGATATAGGACTAGTTTTACTGTGGATATAGATACTTTTGTAACAGTTTCCTCCAGCATCTTCACAAGGTCCTTTGCTGTTGTTCTGGGATTGATTTAAACTTTTCGCACCAAAGTACGTTCATCTCTAGGAGACAGAACGAGTCTCCTGAGCAGTATGATGGCTGAGTGGTGACATGGTGTTTATACTTGCGTACTATTGTTTGTACAGATGAACGCGGTACCTTCAGGCGTTTGGAAATTGCTCCCAAGGATGAACCAGACTTGTAGAGGTCTACAATTTTTTTTTTTCACAACATGATGCTGCCACCCCCGTGCTTCACGGTTGGGATGGTGTTCTTTGGCTTGCAAGCCTCCCCTGTTTCCTCCAAACATAACGATGGTCATTATGGCCAAACATAATATAATTTGTTTCATCAGACCAGAGGACTTTTCTCCAAAAAGTACGATCTTTGTCCCCATGTGCAGTTGCAAACCGTAGTCTGACCTTTTGATGGTGGTTTTGGAGCAGTGGCTTCTTCCTTGCTGAGCGGCCTTTCAGGTTATGTCGATATAGGCCTCGTTTTACTGTGGATATAGATACCTTTGTGCCTGTTTCCTCCAGCATCTTCACAAGGTCCTTTGCTGTTGTTCACCAAAGTATGTTCATCTCTAGAGACAGAACGTGTCTCCTTCCTGAGTGGTATGACGGCTGCGTGGTCCCATGGTGGTTATACTTGCGTACTATTGTTTGTACAGATGAATGTGGTACCTTCAGGCGTTTGGAAATGTCTCCCAAGGATGAACCAGACTTGTGGAGGTCTACACTTTTTTTTCTGAGGTCTTGGCTGATTTCTTTTGATTTTCCCATGATGTCAAGCAAAGAGGCACTGAGTTTGAAATACATCCACAGGTACACCTCCAATTGACTCAAATGATGTCAATTAGCCAATCAGAAGCTTATAAAGCCATGACATCATTTTCTGGAATTTTCCAAGCTGTTAAAAGGCACAGTCGACTTAGTGTATGTAAACTTCTGACCCACTGGAATAATCTGTCTGTAAACAATTGTTGGAAGAATGACTTGTGTCACGAGTTCTAACCGACATGCCAAAACTATAGTTTGTTAACAAAGATTTTGTGGAGTGGTTGAAAAAACGAGTTTTAATGACTCCAACCTAAGTGTATGTAAACTTCCAACTTCAACAGTATATGTTGGTTGTAATTCTGAGTCAATTCTGCAAAGTCAATTACCCCCTGAATAATTTTGTACAGTGCAAGGTACTTCATTGTTATCCAGAAATGATTTGATATATTGAGATGCAAATGGCTGGATTTTAAGGTTAGGGTTATAACAAAAAACAACCCAACGGTTAAAGGGTTATAATCTAATCCCAGAAATAAACATCATGAAACTCCTGTCAATTTGGTGAAAGCCTACGTTCCAACATCGGTTTAAATAAACATTATTTAATTTAAATAAACATTATTTAATTTAAATAAACCTGATTTAATTTAAATAAACCTGATTTAATTTAAATACACATTGTTTAATTTAAATAAACATTGATTAATTTAAATAAACATTGTTTAATTTAAATAAATGTTATTTAATTTCTAAGTGGTCCGTTTGTAAAAATAATAATCATGTCATGGTGTAGGATGAGATTAAACACTATCACATTTCATAACGTTTTTAAAACAATATCACTAAATCAGCCAATAGATGTTAGGGTATACTTGTCTAGAACACATGCCTCCATTTATATAGGCACGACCAAGTACCTATTCTTTACTTAAATGAGCTCAAACTAAAAGGTGTATCAAATGATTCAACTCAGTTCCTCTTTCATCTCGCATTGGGCCCTGTGGAAAATGTGGGAAAGGGCCAATGTTGCTATAGCAACATGCGTTGCTCTCGCTCTGGGATCAACTACAAGTTGAACTCGGTGAGAGACTCCTAAATTGATATTGCCGTTTTGTTGAACTGGTTTTACAGCTAGCTACAAGAAATGCCTATATTGACAATGGTTTTACTGTGTGTGGCTACGGTTTCTAGCTTGCTACATAGCCAACCAGCCCAGAGAGAGCACTGCATTGTGGGTGTACCATCCCTCACCCTGTTACTGCTGAGGTAGACTACCATCCCTCACCCTGTTACTGCTGAGGTAGACTACCATCCCTCACCCTGTTACTGCTGAGGTAGAGTACCATCCCTCACCCTGTTAATGCTGAGGTAGACTACCATCCCTCACCCTGTTACTGCTGATGTAGACTACCATCCCCCACCCTGTTACTGCTGAGGTAGACTACCATCCCTCACCCTGTTACTGCTGAGGTAGACTACCATCCCCCACCTCACCCTGTTACTGCTGAGGTAGACTACCATCCCTCACCTCACCCTGTTACTGCTGAGGTAGAGTACCATCCCTCACCCTGTTACTGCTGATGTAGACTACCATCCCTCACCCTGTTACTGCTGAGGTAGAGTACCATCCCTCACCTCACCCTGTTACTGCTGAGGTAGACTACCATCCCTCACCCTGTTAATGCTGAGGTAGACTACCATCCCTCACCCTGTTACTGCTGAGGTAGACTACCATCCCTCACCCTGTTACTGCTGAGGTAGACTACCATCCCCCACCTCACCCTGTTACTGCTGAGGTAGACTACCATCCCTCACCCTGTTACTGCTGAGGTAGACTACCATTCCTCACCCTGTTAATGCTGAGGTAGACTACCATCCCTCACCTCACCCTGTTACTGCTGAGGTAGAGTACCATCCCTCACCCTGTTACTGCTGAGGTAGACTACCATCCCTCACACTGTTACTTCTGAGGTAGACTACCATCCCCCACCCTGTTACTGCTGAGGTAGAGTACCATCCCTCACCCTGTTACTGCTGAGGTAGACTACCATCCCCCACCTCACCCTGTTACTGCTGAGGTAGACTACCATCCCCCCACCTCACCCTGTTACTGCTGAGGTAGACTACCACCCCCCCACCTCACCCTGTTACTGCTGAGGTAGACTACCATCCCCCACCTCACCCTGTTACTGCTGAGGTAGACTACCATCCCTCACCTCACCCTGTTACTGCTGAGGTAGACTACCATCCCTCACCCTGTTACTGCTGAGGTAGACTACCATTCCCCACCCTGTTACTGCTGAGGTAGAGAACCATCCCTCACCCTGTTACTGCTGAGGTAGACTACCATCCCCCACCTCACCCTGTTACTGCTGAGGTAGACTACCATCCCCCACCCCACCCTGTTACTGCTAAGGTAGACTACCATCCCTCACCTCACCCTGTTACTGCTGAGGTAGACTACCATCCCTCACCCTGTTACTGCTGAGGTAGACTACCATTCCCCACCCTGTTACTGCTGAGGTAGAGAACCATCCCTCACCCTGTTACTGCTGAGGTAGACTACCATCCCCCACCTCACCCTGTTACTGCTGAGGTAGTCTACCATCCCCCACCCCACCCTGTTACTGCTGAGGTAGACTACCATCCCTCACCTCACCCTGTTACTGCTGAGGTAGACTACCATCCCCCACCTCACCCTGTTACTGCTGAGGTAGACTACCATCCCCCACCCTGTTACTGCTGAGGTAGAGTACCATCCCCCACCCTGTTACTGCTGAGGTAGACTACTATCCCTCACCTCACCCTGTTACTGCTGAGGTAGAGTGCCATCCCTCACCCTGTTAATGCTGAGGTAGACTACCATCCCCCACCCTGTTACTGCTGAGGTAGACTACCATCCCCCACCTCACCCTGTTACTGCTGAGGTAGACTACCATCCCTCACCCTGTTACTGCTGAGGTAGAGTACCATCCCTCACACTGTTACTGCTGAGGTAGAGTACCATCCCCCACCTCACACTGTTACTGCTGAGGTAGACTACCATCCCCCACCTCACACTGTTACTGCTGAGGTAGACTACCATCCCTCACCATGTTACTGCTGAGGTAGAGTACCATCCCTCACACTGTTACTGCTGAGGTAGAGTATCCATCCCTCACACTGTTACTGCTGAGGTAGACTACCATCCCCCACCCTGTTACTGCTGAGGTAGAGTACCATCCCTCACCCTGTTACTGCTGAGGTAGAGTACCATCCCTCACCCTGTTACTGCTGAGGTAGAGTACCATCCCTCACCCTGTTACTGCTGAGGTAGACTACCATCCCCCCACCTCACCCTGTTACTGCTGAGGTAGACTACCATCCCCCACCTCAACCTGTTACTGCTGAGGTAGACAACCATCCCTTAACCTGTTACTGCTGAGGTAGAGTACCATCTCTCACCCTGTTACTGCTGAGGTAGAGTACCATCTCTCACCCTGTTACTGCTGAGGTAGAGTACCATCCCTCACCCTGTTACTGCTGAGGTAGAGTACCATCCCTCACCCTGTTACTGCTGAGGTAGAGTACCATCCCTCACCCTGTTACTGCTGAGGTAGAGTACCATCCCTCACCCTGTTACTGCTGAGGTAGAGTACCATCCCTCACCCTGTTACTGCTGAGGTAGACTACCATCCCCCACCTCACCCTGTTACTGCTGAGGTAGACGACCATCCCTCACCCTGTTACTGCTGAGGTAGAGTACCATCCCTCACCCTGTTACTGCTGAGGTAGAGTACCATCCCTCACCCTGTTACTGCTGAGGAAGAGTACCATCCCTCACCCTGTTACTGCTGAGGTAGACTACCATCCCTCACCCTGTTACTGCTGAGGTAGACTACCATCCCTCACCCTGTTAATGCTGAGGTAGACTACCATCCCTCACCCTGTTACTGCTGATGTAGACTACCATCCCCCACCCTGTTACTGCTGAGGTAGACTACCATCCCTCACCCTGTTACTGCTGAGGTAGACTACCATCCCCCACCTCACCCTGTTACTGCTGAGGTAGACTACCATCCCTCACCTCACCCTGTTACTGCTGAGGTAGACTACCATCCCTCACCCTGTTACTGCTGAGGTAGACTACCATCCCTCACCCTGTTAATGCTGAGGTAGACTACCATCCCTCACCCTGTTACTGCTGATGTAGACTACCATCCCTCACCCTGTTAATGCTGAGGTAGAGTACCATCCCTCACCCTGTTACTGCTGAGGTAGAGTACCATCCCTCACCTCACCCTGTTACTGCTGAGGTAGACTACCATCCCTCACCCTGTTAATGCTGAGGTAGACTATCATCCCTCACCCTGTTACTGCTGAGGTAGACTACCATCCCCCACCTCACCCTGTTACTGCTGAGGTAGACTACCATTCCTCACCCTGTTAATGCTGAGGTAGACTACCATCCCTCACCCTGTTACTGCTGAGGTAGACTACCATTCCTCACCCTGTTAATGCTGAGGTAGACTACCATCCCTCACCTCACCCTGTTACTGCTGAGGTAGAGTACCATCCCTCACCCTGTTACTGCTGAGGTAGACTACCATCCCTCACACTGTTACTTCTGAGGTAGACTACCATCCCCCACCCTGTTACTGCTGAGGTAGAGTACCATCCCTCACCCTGTTACTGCTGAGGTAGACTACCATCCCCCACCTCACCCTGTTACTGCTGAGGTAGAGTACCATCCCCCACCCTGTTACTGCTGAGGTAGACTACCATTCCTCACCCTGTTAATGCTGAGGTAGACTACCATCCCTCACCTCACCCTGTTACTGCTGAGGTAGACTACCATTCCTCACCCTGTTAATGCTGAGGTAGACTACCATCCCTCACCTCACCCTGTTACTGCTGAGGTAGAGTACCATCCCTCACCCTGTTACTGCTGAGGTAGACTACCATCCCTCACACTGTTACTTCTGAGGTAGACTACCATCCCCCACCCTGTTACTGCTGAGGTAGAGTACCATCCCTCACCCTGTTACTGCTGAGGTAGACTACCATCCCCCACCTCACCCTGTTACTGCTGAGGTAGACTACCATCCCCCACCTCACCCTGTTACTGCTGAGGTAGAGTACCATCCCCCACCCTGTTACTGCTGAGGTAGAGTACCATCCCTCACCCTGTTACTGCTGAGGTAGAGTACCATCCCTCACCCTGTTACTGCTGAGGTAGACTACCATCCCCCCACCTCACCCTGTTACTGCTGAGGTAGACTACCATCCCCCACCTCAACCTGTTACTGCTGAGGTAGACGACCATCCCTTCACCTGTTACTGCTGAGGTAGAGTACCATCCCTCACCCTGTTACTGCTGAGGTAGACTACCATCCCTCACCCTGTTACTGCTGAGGTAGAGTACCATCTCTCACCCTGTTACTGCTGAGGTAGAGTACCATCCCTCACCCTGTTACTGCTGAGGTAGAGTACCATCCCTCACCCTGTTACTGCTGAGGTAGAGTACCATCCCTCACCCTGTTACTGCTGAGGTAGAGTACCATCCCTCACCCTGTTAGTGCTGAGGTAGACTACCATCCCTCACCCTGTTACTGCTGAGGTAGACTACCATCCCCCACCTCACCCTGTTACTGCTGAGGTAGACGACCATCCCTCACCCTGTTACTGCTGAGGTAGAGTACCATCCCTCACCCTGTTACTGCTGAGGTAGACTACCATCCCCCACCTCACCCTGTTACTGCTGAGGTAGACGACCATCCCTCACCCTGTTACTGCTGAGGTAGAGTACCATCCCTCACCCTGTTACTGCTGAGGGAGAGTACCATCCCTCACCCTGTTACTGCTGAGGTAGAGTACCATCCCTCACCCTGTTACTGCTGAGGTAGACTACCATCCCTCACCCTGTTACTGCTGAGGTAGACTACCATCCCTCACCCTGTTAATGCTGAGGTAGACTACCATCCCTCAGCCTGTTACTGCTGATGTAGACTACCATCCCCCACCCTGTTACTGCTGAGGTAGACTACCATCCCTCACCCTGTTACTGCTGAGGTAGACTACCATCCCCCACCTCACCCTGTTACTGCTGAGGTAGACTACCATCCCTCACCTCACCCTGTTACTGCTGAGGTAGAGTACCATCCCTCACCCTGTTACTGCTGATGTAGACTACCATCCCTCACCCTGTTAATGCTGAGGTAGAGTACCATCCCTCACCCTGTTACTGCTGAGGTAGAGTACCATCCCTCACCTCACCCTGTTACTGCTGAGGTAGACTACCATCCCTCACCCTGTTAATGCTGAGGTAGGCTACCATCCCTCACCCTGTTACTGCTGAGGTAGACTACCATCCCCCACCTCACCCTGTTACTGCTGAGGTAGACTACCATCCCTCACCCTGTTACTGCTGAGGTAGACTACCATTCCTCACCCTGTTAATGCTGAGGTAGACTACCATCCCTCACCTCACCCTGTTACTGCTGAGGTAGAGTACCATCCCTCACCCTGTTACTGCTGAGGTAGACTACCATCCCTCACACTGTTACTTCTGAGGTAGACTACCATCCCCCACCCTGTTACTGCTGAGGTAGAGTACCATCCCTCACCCTGTTACTGCTGAGGTAGACTACCATCCCCCACCTCACCCTGTTACTGCTGAGGTAGACTACCATCCCCCACCTCACCCTGTTACTGCTGAGGTAGAGTACCATCCCCCACCCTGTTACTGCTGAGGTAGAGTACCATCCCTCACCCTGTTACTGCTGAGGTAGACTACCATTCCTCACCCTGTTAATGCTGAGGTAGACTACCATCCCTCACCTCACCCTGTTACTGCTGAGGTAGAGTACCATCCCTCACCCTGTTACTGCTGAGGTAGACTACCATCCCTCACACTGTTACTTCTGAGGTAGACTACCATCCCCCACCCTGTTACTGCTGAGGTAGAGTACCATCCCTCACCCTGTTACTGCTGAGGTAGACTACCATCCCCCACCTCACCCTGTTACTGCTGAGGTAGACTACCATCCCCCACCTCACCCTGTTACTGCTGAGGTAGAGTACCATCCCCCACCCTGTTACTGCTGAGGTAGAGTACCATCCCTCACCCTGTTACTGCTGAGGTAGAGTACCATCCCTCACCCTGTTACTGCTGAGGTAGAGTACCATCCCTCACCCTGTTACTGCTGAGGTAGACTACCATCCCCCCACCTCACCCTGTTACTGCTGAGGTAGACTACCATCCCCCACCTCAACCTGTTACTGCTGAGGTAGACGACCATCCCTTCACCTGTTACTGCTGAGGTAGAGTACCATCCCTCACCCTGTTACTGCTGAGGTAGACTACCATCCCTCACCCTGTTACTGCTGAGGTAGAGTACCATCTCTCACCCTGTTACTGCTGAGGTAGAGTACCATCCCTCACCCTGTTACTGCTGATGTAGACTACCATCCCTCACCCTGTTAATGCTGAGGTAGAGTACCATCCCTCACCCTGTTACTGCTGAGGTAGACTACCATTCCTCACCCTGTTAATGCTGAGGTAGACTACCATCCCTCACCTCACCCTGTTACTGCTGAGGTAGAGTACCATCCCTCACCCTGTTACTGCTGAGGTAGACTACCATCCCTCACACTGTTACTTCTGAGGTAGACTACCATCCCCCACCCTGTTACTGCTGAGGTAGAGTACCATCCCTCACCCTGTTACTGCTGAGGTAGACTACCATCCCCCACCTCACCCTGTTACTGCTGAGGTAGACTACCATCCCCCACCTCACCCTGTTACTGCTGAGGTAGAGTACCATCCCCCACCCTGTTACTGCTGAGGTAGAGTACCATCCCTCACCCTGTTACTGCTGAGGTAGACTACCATTCCTCACCCTGTTAATGCTGAGGTAGAATACCATCCCTCACCTCACCCTGTTACTGCTGAGGTAGAGTACCATCCCTCACCCTGTTACTGCTGAGGTAGACTACCATCCCTCACACTGTTACTTCTGAGGTAGACTACCATCCCCCACCCTGTTACTGCTGAGGTAGAGTACCATCCCTCGCCCTGTTACTGCTGAGGTAGACTACCATCCCCCACCTCACCCTGTTACTGCTGAGGTAGACTACCATCCCCCACCTCACCCTGTTACTGCTGAGGTAGAGTACCATCCCCCACCCTGTTACTGCTGAGGTAGAGTACCATCCCTCACCCTGTTACTGCTGAGGTAGACTACCATCCCCCCACCTCACCCTGTTACTGCTGAGGTAGACTACCATCCCCCACCTCAACCTGTTACTGCTGAGGTAGACGACCATCCCTTCACCTGTTACTGCTGAGGTAGAGTACCATCCCTCACCCTGTTACTGCTGAGGTAGACTACCATCCCTCACCCTGTTACTGCTGAGGTAGAGTACCATCTCTCACCCTGTTACTGCTGAGGTAGAGTACCATCCCTCACCCTGTTACTGCTGAGGTAGAGTACCATCCCTCACCCTGTTACTGCTGAGGTAGAGTACCATCCCTCACCCTGTTACTGCTGAGGTAGAGTACCATCCCTCACCCTGTTACTGCTGAGGTAGACTACCATCCCTCACCCTGTTACTGCTGAGGTAGACTACCATCCCTCACCCTGTTAATGCTGAGATAGAGTACAATCCCTCACCCTGTTACAGCTGAGGTAGACTACCATCCCTCACCATGTTACTGCTGAGGTAGACTACCATCCCCCACCTCACACTGTTACTGCTGAGGTAGACTACCATCCCTCACCCTGTTAATGCTGAGGTAGAGTACCATCCCTCACACTGTTACTGCTGAGGTAGAGTACCATCCCCCACCTCACACTGTTACTGCTGAGGTAGACTACCATCCCCCACCTCACACTGTTACTGCTGAGGTAGACTACCATCCCTCACCATGTTACTGCTGAGGTAGAGTACCATCCCTCACACTGTTACTGCTGAGGTAGAGTATCCATCCCTCACACTGTTACTGCTGAGGTAGACTACCATCCCCCACCCTGTTACTGCTGAGGTAGAGTACCATCCCTCACCCTGTTACTGCTGAGGTAGAGTACCATCCCTCACCCTGTTACTGCTGAGGTTGAGTACCATCCCTCACCCTGTTACTGCTGAGGTAGACTACCATCCCCCCACCTCACCCTGTTACTGCTGAGGTAGACTACCATCCCCCACCTCAACCTGTTACTGCTGAGGTAGACGACCATCCCTTAACCTGTTACTGCTGAGGTAGAGTACCATCCCTCACCCTGTTACTGCTGAGGTAGACTACCATCCCTCACCCTGTTACTGCTGAGGTAGAGTACCATCTCTCACCCTGTTACTGCTGAGGTAGACTACCATCCCAAACATCACACTGTTACTGCTGAGGTAGACTACCATCCCTCACCCTGTTAATGCTGAGGTAGAGTACCATCCCTCACACTGTTACTGCTGAGGTAGAGTACCATCCCCCACCTCACACTGTTACTGCTGAGGTAGACTACCATCCCCCACCTCACACTGTTACTGCTGAGGTAGACTACCATCCCTCACCATGTTACTGCTGAGGTAGAGTACCATCCCTCACACTGTTACTGCTAAGGTAGAGTATCCATCCCTCACACTGTTACTGCTGAGGTAGACTACCATCCCCCACCCTGTTACTGCTGAGGTAGAGTACCATCCCTCACCCTGTTACTGCTGAGGTAGAGTACCATCCCTCACCCTGTTACTGCTGAGGTAGAGTACCATCCCTCACCCTGTTACTGCTGAGGTAGACTACCATCCCCCCACCTCACCCTGTTACTGCTGAGGTAGACTACCATCCCCCACCTCAACCTGTTACTGCTGAGGTAGACGACCATCCCTTAACCTGTTACTGCTGAGGTAGAGTACCATCCCTCACCCTGTTACTGCTGAGGTAGACTACCATCCCTCACCCTGTTACTGCTGAGGTAGAGTACCATCTCTCACCCTGTTACTGCTGAGGTAGAGTACCATCCCTCAACCTGTTACTGCTGAGGTAGAGTACCATCCCTCACCCTGTTACTGCTGAGGTAGAGTACCATCCCTCACCCTGTTACTGCTGAGGTAGAGTACCATCCCTCACCCTGTTACTGCTGAGGTAGACTACCATCCCCCACCCTACCCTGTTACTGCTGAGGTAGACGACCATCCCTCACCCTGTTACTGCTGAGGTAGAGTACCATCCCTCACCCTGTTACTGCTGAGGTAGAGTACCATCCCTCACCCTGTTACTGCTGAGGTAGACTACCATCCCTCACCCTGTTACTGCTGAGGTAGACTACCATCCCTCACCCTGTTAATGCTGAGGTAGAGTACAATCCCTCACCCTGTTACAGCTGAGGTATACTACCATCCCTCACCATGTTACTGCTGAGGTAGACTACCATCCCCCACCTCACACTGTTACTGCTGAGGTAGACTACCATCCCTCACCCTGTTAATGCTGAGGTAGAGTACCATCCCTCACCCTGTTACTGCTGAGGTAGAGTACCATCCCTCACCCTGTTACTGCTGAGGTAGACTACCATCCCTCACCCTGTTACTGCTGAGGTAGAGTACCATCCCTCACCCTGTTACTGCTGAGGTAGACTACCATCCCTCACCCTGTTACTGCTGAGGTAGACTACCATCCCTCACCCTGTTAATGCTGACGTAGAGTACCATCCCTCACCCTGTTACTGCTGAGGTAGACTACCATCCCTCACCCTGTTACTGCTGAGGTAGAGTACCATGCCTCACCCTGTTACTGCTGAGGTAGACTACCATCCCTCACCCTGTTACTGCTGAGGTAGACTACCATCCCCCCACCTCACCCTGTTACTGCTGAGGTAGACTACCATCCCCCCACCTCACCCTGTTACTGCTGAGGTAGAGTACCATCCCTCACCCTGTTACTGCTGAGGTAGAGTACCATCCCTCACCCTGTTAATGCTGAGGTAGACTACCATCCCTCACCCTGTTACTGCTGAGGTAGACTACCATCCCCCACCCTGTTACTGTTGAAATATACCTGCTGTAGCAGGAGGAAAATAAGTATTTGGTCACCTAAAAACAAGCAAGATTTCTGGCTCTCACAGACCAGCTCCTCTGTCCTCCATTCGTTACCTGTATTAATGGCACCTGTTTGAACTTTTTATCAGTATAAAAGACACTTGTCCACAACCTCAAACAGTCACACTCCAAACTCCACTATGGCCAAGACCAAAGAACTGTCAAAGGACACCAGAAACAAAATTGTAGACCTGCACCATGCTGGGAAGACTGAATCTGCAATAGGTAAGCAGCTTGGTTTGAAGAAATCAACTGTGGGAGCAATTATTAGGAAATGGAAGACATACAAGACCACTGATAATCTCCCTCGATCTGGGGCTCCACGCAAGATCTCACCCCGTGGGGTCAAAATGATCACAAGAACGGTGAGCAAAAATCCCAGAACCACACGGGGGGGACCTAGTGAATGACCTGCAGAGAGCTGGGACCAAAGTAACAAAGCCTACCATCAGTAACACACTACGCCGCCAGGGACTCAAATCCTGCAGTGCCAGACGTGTCCCCTTGCTTAAGCCAGTACATGTTCATGCCCGACTGAAGTTTGCTAGAGAGCATTTGGATGATCCAGAAGAAGATCGGGCGAATGTCATATGGTCAGATGAAACCAAAATAGAACTTTTTGGTAAAAACTCAACTCATCGTGTTTGGAGGACAAAGAATGCTGAGTTGCATCCAAAGAACACCATACCTACTGTGAAGCATGGGGGTGGAAACATCATGCTTTGGGGCTGTTTTTCTGCAAAGGGACCAGGACGGCTGATTCGTGTAAAGGAAAGAATGAATGGGGCCATGTATCGTGAGATTTTGAGTGAAAACCTCCTTCCATCAGCAAGGGCATTGAAGATGAAACGTGGCTGGGTCTTTCAGCATGACAATGATCTCAAACACACCACCCGGGCAACGAAGGAGTGGCTTCGTAAGAAGCATTTCAAGGTCCTGGAGTGGCCTAGCCAGTCTCCAGATCTCAACCCCATAGAAAATCTTTGGAGGGATTTGAAAGTCTGTGTTGCCCAGCAACAGCCCCAAAACATCACTGCTCTAGCGGAGATCTGCATGGAGGAATGGGCCAAAATACCAGCAACAGTGTGTGAAAACCTTGTGAAGACTTACAGAAAACGTTTGACCTCTGTCATTGCCAACAAAGGTTATATAACAAAGTATTGAGATAAACTTTTGTTATTGACCAAATACTTATTTTCCACCAAAATTTGCAAATAAATTCATTAAAAATCCTACAATGTGATTTTCTGGAATTTTTTTTCTCATTTTGTCTGTAATAGTTGAAGTGTACCTATGATGAAAATTACAGGCCTCTCTCATCTTTTTAAGTGGGAGAACTTGCACAATCGTTGGCTGATTAAATACTTTTTTGCCCCACTGGAAATACAGGGAGTAACAGATCAATGTGTAACTATATACAGGAAGTACCAGATCAATGTGGTGCTATATACAGGAAGTACCAGATCAATGTGGAGCTATATACAGGAAGTACCAGATCAATGTGGAGCTATATACAGGAAGTACCATATCAATGTGGAGCTAAATACAGGAAGTACCAGATTCATGTGGAGCTATATACAGGAAGTACCAGATCAATGTGGAGCTATATACAGGGAGTACCAGTACCAGATCAACGTGGAGCTATATACAGGAAGTATATACAGGAAGTATATACAGGAAGTATATACAGGAAGTACCAGATCAATGTGTTTGTGTAACAGCAACTTTTACTGTGATTGTTTTCAATTAAAATGGTCAAAAATAACTTCTCAATAAATAATGAACTACATTTCCTGTATTTACCAAATCATGAGACCAAACCACCACACAAGTCAGAGTTATCATAAAGTCCATCTTTAATTATATGAGCTCCATCACAACCCTGTGACTCTGAGATCAATTCAGTGTCTATGAATGAATTTTCCGAAAGTGCTTACACATTGCAACTGAGATCCTTTATAGCAAAGACACACAGAGCCAGACAGCATTGGCTATAAATTATCGTTCAGCTTTGTCTCCTAAACTATGTTCCTATCTCGCTCTTGGTACCACTCAGGACCAAAAACAAAACCCCATCCACTAGCATATATCATTTCCCCTCCTGGACAAGATCACAGAGACACAGTGACTGGCACACAGACTTTGTGGAGCCAAGAGATAATTGGTTCCCCCTCAATCATCCCTTCACATGGTTTAAAAGATATGTTTACATATGAAGACAAGTTTGACCTCTCCCCTCTGCGGCCCAAGTAACTGAACCCATGACAGAGAACAGATAACTGCAACCGGCCACCACTATAGTACAACAAGTTCTGATGAGAAGTAACTCACAAGAATATCATGGAAATAAAACAACTTATCTATGTTACCCAATTATTCTGATTCATCCCCAACAGTGGGTGTGTGGTTGTGTGTGTGTGTGTGTGTGGATGGGTGTGGGTGTGGGTGTGTTATAAGTGTAGATGATAGTATATCTGTGGGGAGCAGAGAGAAAACCTCACACCACAAATACACACAGTCTACACACACACACAGTCACTATGCACAAACACACACAGCAAACACACACACACACAAACACATTTTTTTTTTTGGGGGGGGGGGGGGGGGGGGGGCTTTGGCCACTGACATACCTGAGAGAAAACCCAAACCATCACATCAGGAGAGCGCTCACCTTCATAAGACACCTTGAAGCCCTGAGAGCCACTGGTGTCGTCAGTCTTGAAGTTGAGCCACATCTGATGACTGGTGCTGACCACCAGGTCTGGAGTAGTGGTCCCTGATAGGCTGCAGGAGACGGGGGGGAAGATGTCTTTGTATTTGTGTGTGTTTCAGCTGTAACTTTTGAGTGTGAGAGCACGCCTAATCCAAAGGCATCCCTCATTCAATCCCCCTTTCTCATTCCTCTCTCCCCCTCTCTGCCCTCCCTCTCTCCTCCCTCTCTCCTGCCTCTCTTTCCCCTCTCTCCTCTGTCTCTCCCCCTCACTCACCCCCCCCCCCCCCCCCCCTCTTCCCCATTCTCTCCTCCCTCTCTCTCCCCCTCTCCCCCTCTCTCCCACTCTCTCCCTCCCTGGCACAGGGAACGGCACAGGGAACGGCACAGTGAACGGCCCAGGGAACGGCCCAGGGAACGGCCCAGGGAACGGCACAGGGAACGGCCTAGGGAACGGCCTAGGGAACGGCCTAGGGAACGGCCTAGGGAACGGCCTAGGGAACGACACAGGGAACGGTACAGGGAACGGCACAGTGAACGGCCCAGGGAACGGCCCAGGGAACGACACAGGGAACGGCCTAGGGAACGGCCTAGGGAACGGTCCAGGGAACGGTACAGGGAACGGCACAGGGAACGGCACAGGGAACGGCACAGGGAACGGCACAGGGAACGGCCTAGGGAACGGCACAGGGAATGGCACAGGGATGCGGCACAGGGAACGACACAGGGATGCGGCACAGGGAACGGCACAGGGATGCGGCACAGGGAA
>NC_092178.1:3381298-3398798 GCF_045791955.1 Oncorhynchus clarkii lewisi
CATCGTACCAACTCCTTTGCAGGGCATTGTTCCAACTCCTTTGCAGGGCATTGTACGAACTCCTTTGCAGGGCATTGTACCAACTCCTTTGCAGGGCATTGTACCAACTCCTTTGCAGAGCATTGTACCAACTCCTTTGCAGAGCATTGTACCAACTCCTTTGCAGGACATTGTACCAACTCATTTGCAGGGCATTGTTCCAACTCCTTTGCAGGACATTGTACCAACTCCTTTGCAGGACATTGTACCAACTCCTTTGCAGGACATTGTACCAACTCCTTTGCAGGGCATTGTACCAACTCCTTTGCAGGGCATTGTACCAACTCCTTTGCAGGGCATTGTACCAACTCCTTTGCAGGACATTGTACCAACTCCTTTGCAGGGCATTGTACCAACTCCGTTGCAGGTCATTGTGCCAACTCCTTTGCAGGACATTGTTCCTCTCCTCCTACCTCCTCCTACCTCTCCTCCTTCACACTCCCCTTCCTCTCCTCCTCCCTCTCCTCCTTCTCCTCCTACCTCCCGCTCCTCCCTCCCTCTCCTCCTACCTCCTCCTACCTCTCCTCCTTCACCCTCCCCTCCCTCTCCTCCTCCCTCTCCTCCTTCTCCTCCCTCCCTCCCCTCCTCCCTCCCTCCCTACCTCATCCACCCTCCCCTCCTCCTACCTCCTCCCTCCCTCTCCTCCTACCTCACCCTCCCTCTCCTCCTTCACCCTCCCCTCCTCCATCCTCTCGCCCCTCTCTCCTCCCTCTCCTCCCTCCCTCTCCTCCCTCTCCTCCTCCCTCTCCCCCTTCTCCTCCTACCTCCTCCTCCCTCCGCCATCCTCTCGTCCCTCTCTCCTCCCTCTCCTCTTCCCTCCTCCCTCTCCTCCTCCCTCCTTCTTCATACTATGTTCCAGACTCATCCACAATGCTAAGTGGACAGATCTGTAAAACCATTTGTTTGAGCTCAGAGGAGGACATTTATTAACACTGTGGCCCTTGAACCTCTGAAGTCATCTCTGTAACAGTGGTTAAGTCTCTCTCATGATATCCTCTCGTCTAAATAGCTCTCCATCTGTCTTCCTGTCTTCTTCTTCTCCCTCATCACAGATGATTCTCAATCTATCTTTCTGTTGATGGAGTCCTATCTGGCAGATTCATTTTATCTGCTATTACTTCCAAACTCCTTTGCAGGGCATTGTGCCAACTCCTTTGCAGGACATTGTACCAACTCCTTTGCAGGGCATTGTTCCAACTCCTTTGCAGGACATTGTTCCAACTCCTTTGTAGGACATTGTACCAACTTCTTTGCAGGACATTGTACCAACTCCTTTGCAGGACATTGTACCAACTCCTTTGCAGGACATTGTACCAACTCCTTTGCAGGACATTGTACCAACTCCTTTGCAGGGCATTGTTCCAACTCCTTTGCAGGGCATTGTACCAACTCCTTTGCAGGGCATTGTACCAACTCCTTTGCAGGGCATTGTACCAACTCCTTTGCAGAGCATTGTACCAACTCCTTTGCAGGACATTGCACCAACTCCTTTGCAGGGCATTGTTCCAACTCCTTTGCAGGGCATTGTTCCAACTCCTTTGCAGGGCAATGTTCCAACTCCTTTGCAGGACATTGTACCAACTCCTTTGCAGGACATTGTACCAACTCCTTTGCAGGACATTGTACCAACTCCTTTGCAGGGCATTGTACCAACTCCTTTGCAGGTCATTGTGCCAACTCCTTTGCAGGACATTGTTCCAACTCCTTTGCAGGGCATTGTACCAACTCCTTTGCAGGGCATTGTACCAACTCCTTTGCAGGACATTGTACCAACTCCTTTGCAGGGCATTGTACCAACTCCTTTGCAGGTCATTGTGCCAACTCCTTTGCAGGACATTGTTCCAACTCTTTTGCAGGGCATTTTACCAACTCCTTTGCAGGGCATTGTACCAACTCCTTTGCAGGACATTGTACCAACTCCTTTGTAGGACATTGTACCAACTCCTTTGCAGGGCATTGTTCCAACTCCTTTCCAGGACATTGTACCAACTCCTTTGTAGGACATTGTACCAACTCCTTTGCAGGGCATTGTACCTTCTCTTTTCCAGGACATTGTACCACCTCATGACATGTCCTAACCAGTTAAGAGTTACCAACTGGTGTCTTGGTAATAGAAAAATGCAGTGAGTCAGTGGTTCCTGGGCCACATGCAATAGCTTTGGAGTTTTTCAAATAATTAATTGATGCTTCTGTATGATCTATATATATGTATATATATATATGTATATATATATATATATATATAATATAGACCTACATGTCACAGCCTCTCTATATGATCAATATATATATATTTATATATATATAATCTAGACCTACATGTCACAGCCTCTCTATATGATCAATATATATATATATATATATATATATATATATATATATATATATATATATATATATATATATAATCTAGACCTACATGTCACAGCCTCTCTATATGATCAATATATATATATATATATATATATATATATATAAAATCTAGACCTACATGTAACAGTCTCTCTACATGATCAATATATAATAATCTATATCAACATGTAACAGTCTCTCTACATGATCAATATATAATAATCTATATCAACATGTAACAGCCTTTCGGGCACTTTTGGCCATGCTTTAACGTGAGGCCTTTTTTCACGATTATATGCCTAAATACTTATGACCTGTCACATACGTGAGGAGAGACGGACCAAGGCGCAGCGGATGTTGAGTTGCACATATTAATTATAAAGTGAAATGTAGCCAAAACAAAACAATAAAGAAATCAAATAACAACGAAATGTGACGACGTGACAAAACACAAAATAATATCCCACAGACACAGGTACCTAAATATGATCCCCAATTAGAGACAACGATTAACAGCTGCCTCTAATTGGGAATCAATGCAAATCACCAACAAAGGAAAAATAAACTAGAACCCCACATAGAAATAATAAACTAGAATAACCCCTCAGTCACGCCCTGACCTACTACACCATAGAGAAACAAAGGCTCTCTATGGTCAGGGCGTGATATGACCACTAGGCTTACTTTAGTCTATTTGGTAAATATTTTCTTAACTCTTCTTTAACTGCACTGTTGGTTAAGGGCTTGTAAATAAGCATTTCGTGGTAAATTATACACATGTTGTGTTTGGCGCATGTGACAAATAAAGTTAGATTTGATTTTATTCTCAAAATCTTTTCTGAGATGCTTTGTGTAAACGGGCCCTGATCTGATCTGGCCGTATACTGTAGAATGATAGAGCCTCTGTTGTCCACCTTTAAGCATAGGGCAGGGTCATTTTAACGTAGTCAAAGTAGTCAACAGGGTGGGGATACTATGGGTTTTAGCCTCGATGCCCACGCTGTCACAGACATGATGATGGCATGAATCTGACAGTGTGGGGAAAGAATATGGTTAGAAGACATATTAAAGGGATGGTTTGGAGACATATTAAAGGGATGGTTAGAAGACATATTAAAGGGATGGTTTGGATACATATTAAAGGGATGGTTAGAAGACATATTAAAGGGATGGTTTGGAGACATATTAAAGGGATGGTTAGAAGACATTTAAAAGGGATGGTTTGAAGACATATTAAAGGGATGGTTTGGAGACATATTAAAGGGATGGTTAGAAGACATATTAAAGGGATGGTTTGGAGACATATTAAAGGGATGGTTTGGAGACATATTAAAGGGATGGTTTGGAGACATATTAAAGGGATGGTTTGGAGACATATTAAAGGGATGGTTTGGATTAAAGGGATGGTTTGGATTAAGGGGATGGTTTAGAGACATTAAAGGGATGGTTTAGAGACATATTAAAGGGATGGTTTGGAGACATATTAAAGGGATGGTTTAGAGACATTAAAGGGATGGGTTGGAGACATATTAAAGGGATGGTTTGGATACATATTAAAGGGATGGTTTGTATACATATTAAAGGGATGGTTTGTATACATATTAAAGGGATGGTTTGGAGACATATTAAAGGGATGGTTTGGAGACATATTAAAGGGATGGTTTGGAGACATATTAAAGGGATGGTTTGGAGACATATTAAAGGGATGGTTTGGAGACGTATTAAAGGGATGGTTTGGAGACATATTATTGATTCCAAGTGCCGTACATTTCAAATAAACCATATGACCTTAACAGGTTTTGATAGCACAACACACATTTAGCTTAGTTGTGAGAAGCAAACAAGTAGCAACATAAACAGTAGTAAGAATTAGCGTAGCTAGCATAGCATTACCATTAAGTATCCAATACAGTGCCTTGCGAAAGTATTCGGCCCCCTTGAACTTTGCAACCTTTTGCCACATTTCAGGCTTCAAACATAAAGATATAAAACTGTATTTTTTTTGAAGAATCAACAACAAGTGGGACACAATCATGAAGTGGAACGACATTTATTGGATATTTCAAACTTTTTTAACAAATCAAAAACTGAAAAATTCGGCGTGCAAAATTATTCAGCCCCCTTAAGTTAATACTTTGTAGCGCCACCTTTTGCTGCGATTACAGCTGTAAGTCGCTTGGGGTATGTCTCTATCAATTTTGCACATCGAGAGACTGACATTTTTTCCCATTCCTCCTTGCAAAACAGCTTGAGCTCAGTGAGGTTGGATGGAGAGCATTTGTGAACAGCAGTTTTCAGTTCTTTCCACAGATTCTCGATTGGATTCAGGTCTGGACTTTGACTTGGCCATTCTAACACCTGGATATGTTTATTTTTTAACCATTCCATTGTAGATTTTGCTTTATGTTTTGGATCGTTGTCTTGTTGGAAGACAAATCTCCGTCCCACTCTCAGGTCTTTTGCAGACTCCATCAGGTTTTCTTCCAGAATGGTCCTGTATTTGGCTCCATCCATCTTCCCATCAATTTTAACCATCTTCCCTGTCCCTGCTGAAGAAAAGCAGGCCCAAACCATGATGCTGCCACCACCATGTTTGACAGTGGGGATGGTGTGTTCAGCTATGTTGCTTTTACGCCAAACATAACATTTTGCATTGTTGCCAAAAAGATCAATTTTGGTTTCATCTGACCAGAGCACCTTCTTCCACATGTTTGGTGTGTCTCCCAGGTGGCTTGTGGCAAACTTTAACCAACACTTTTTATGGATATCTTTAAGAAATGGCTTTCTTCTTGCCACTCTTCCATAAAGGCCAGATTGGTGCAATATACGACTGATTGTTGTCCTATGGACAGAGTCTCCCACCTCAGCTGTAGATCTCTGCAGTTCATCCAGAGTGATCATGGGCCTCTTGGCTGCATCTTTGATCAGTCTTCTCCTTGTATGAGCTGAAAGTTTAGAGGGACGGCCAGGTCTTGGTAGATTTGCAGTGGTCTGATACTCCTTCCATTTCAATATTATCGCTTGCACAGTGCTCCTTGGGATGTTTAAAGCTTGGGAAATCTTTTTGTATCCAAATCCGGCTTTAAACTTCTTCACAACAGTATCTCGGACCTGCCTGGTGTGTTCCTTGTTCTTCATGATGCTCTCTGCGCTTTTAACGGACCTCTGAGACTATCACAGTGCAGGTGCATTTATACGGAGACTTGATTACACACAGGTGGATTGTATTTATCATCATTAGTCATTTAGGTCAACATTGGATCATTCAGAGATCCTCACTGAACTTCTGGAGAGAGTTTGCTGCACTGAAAGTAAAGGGGCTGAATAATTTTGCACGGTCAATTTTTCAGTTTTTCATTTGTTAAAAAAGTTGAAATATCCAATAAATGTCGTTCCACTTCATGATTGTGTCCCACTTGTTGTTGATTCTTCACAAAAAAATACAGTTTTATATCTTTATGTTTGAAGACTGAAATGTGGCAAAAGGTCGCAAAGTTCAAGGGGGCCGAATACTTTCGCAAGGCACTGTATTAGCATAGCATAGCCACATTAACATGAAGTAGTCAATATTAGCATTTAGCATATTAGCGCGTCAGTTCTGTACTGTACATATTACTGTATTAGCATATTATAGCATAGCAACATTAGCACAGCATTTTCAGTATTAGCGTATAGCATTAGCAATGTGAGACCATACCTTGGTGGTGTCTGTAGCGATGATGACCCAGGTGCAGTTAGCATTGTTGTCATACTGGACAGGGTAGTTTGGTGATGTGATGATGCCGTTCGGGCCTCTCAGCTGACCACCACACATAGGAGCTGAAAGAGAAAATAACAGCATACTGTTATTGACTTATTCATTGAAGTTTAATGGATCTATTCCAACTGTTTGTGAAACTACTTCAGAGGTGTCCAATAATCTTTTCCAACAGTCTGTATATCTGCAATTAACGCACACTCTAGAATGCCCTTTCAGCCAATCAGAATTCAGTATTCAACTACGTCGTGGTACAAGTATATGTAAAAACAGACATGTCATCCCAAAAAGTTAGTTCAAAAAGGTTGCAAAGAGGACAGTATAGGCCAACCACATCTCAGCTTAAAAACAGACAAAAAAAAACAACAGAATTGACAGCAACCCTTTTAATGCTGACAGAGACAGAGAGGAGAAACATAAAACACACCCCAGGAGAGGTAAGCTTTCCCCCCTCTATCACCACACCAGAGGACAGCCAGACCAGCTAAGCCCTGTGTCTCATCGAAGGCCCAATAGGACAGAAGATACTGAAGAGAAGCGCTATAATATGTCTGAAGACTATTGAATGTTGTCTGAGAATACAAGAATCGAGACCATAGTAAACGGATGGCCGACTCAATTAAAAATAAGCCAATCAGCTTAGAGAGAATACAGAAGGTCAAATGGATCAGTTTATGTTGTGTAAATGTTGTTTCTGTGTTATTCATCCACACCCGATCAACGCAATTAAAGTTGTATCAATGTTGGTTTCTGTTTCAATCGCATTTGAAATAACTCATTAATGTATGTAATTGTCTTGTTTCAACTTAGGTTTGAACCAGACATCGACTGTAGTTTTTCCATGTTTGGTTGATTTTAAATTGAATTCAAGTTAGTTGACAATGCAATAAAACAGCAATCTCATTGGACATTGAGCTGGCAGCTTTGCCCAATGGAATTACCTCAAACTTTAAATTAAGAGGTTAAGGCCGCACCCCAAATGGCTCCATATTCCCTAGATAGTGCACTGCTATTCACAAGAGCCCTATAATACCTATGGTCCCTATATTCCCTGGGGCCTTGATCAAAAGTGGTACACTATATAGGAAACCTCCCTGAGAGCTATAGGAAACCTCCCTGAGAACTGTAGGAAACCTCTCTGAGAGCTGTAGGAAACCTCCCTGAGAGCTGTAGGAAACCTCCCTGAGAGTTGTAGGAAACCTCCCTGAGAGCTGTAGAAAACCTCCCTGAGAGTTGTAGGAAACATCCCTGAGAGCTGTAGGAAACCTCCCTGAGAGCTGTAGGAAACCTCCCTGAGAGCTGTAGGAAACCTCCCTGAGAGCTGTAGGAAACCTCCATGAGACCTGTAGAAAACGTCCCCGAGACCTGTAGAAAACCTCCCTGAGAGCTGTAGAAAACGTCCCTGAGAGCTGTAGGAAACCTACCTGAGAGCTGTAGGAAACCTCCCTGAGAGCTGTAGGAAACCTCCCTGAGAGCTGTAGAAAACGTCCCCGAGAGCTGTAGAAAACCTCCCTGAGAGCTGTAGAAAACGTCCCTGAGAGCTGTAGTAGTAGTAGTTACAGATAGACTCTTGCCCCAAAAAATTCAACATCAAACAATGACCATTGGGACAATATATTTCAACATCCGAATGTTGGGAATGATGAAAGATGGAATATGGGAAATTAACTATTTTGTGATGTCATTGAAATGATTGGAAAAACATTATAACGGTAACATTGTAACTTTAAGAGCTTTCACACTGTAATTATCAAAAACTTTTTTTTTTTTGTATTTTACATTTAGTCGGTTAATAAGAACAAATTCTAATAAGAACAAATTCTGCCTACCGGGGATTACCTCCTTGTTCAGGGGCAGAACAACAGTTTTTTTTACCTTGTCAGCTTGGGGATTCGATCCAACAACCGAGCGCTCTACCCAATAGGTTTACTGCCGCCCCACGTACAGTACTTCTACATGTTGTAAAACGTATATGATTAAATATGAAACTATTTTTGAAAAGATAGCAATGTGATTTTAGTCTTCTAAATGAGAAGGTTTTTTCTTGCAAACCTACGCCAAAGTGAGCTCAGTGTTCGTGTCAACAAGATGGAATCGCCTTTCAGGCCAGAGGGCTTAGATAAGACTTGCTGAGAATTTAAACACAGACCAGAGAACTTGAGGACGTGGTCCAAACGTTGAAATGGTTCAAACTACAAGAACAGAAAATAGCAGAACCCTCTGAAACTCTCAACGATAGAATAAGGTGAAGACCAAACATTCACAGTCTGCAGCTAGGTAAGTAAAAGTAGTCTAGGACAATTTGAGATTGAAGAACAGATCCCTCTCACCACCGTGTGGGACACCTGAAGTATCCATTCTAAGAACACTCCAAGACAAAGAGGCATACAACTAAGAAGGACAACTACTGTAGAGACATCTAAATACTTTCCATAGACGGATGGAGTGGTTTCAACAGAGAGACGACAGAGAAAGACATCTAAGCGTAAATATGTATATTGCATTTCTAATCTGAATGAGCGGTTGTTAGGGTGAGCATAGTTTCAAATGGCTGTTGCTGATAATGAGCCTCTGTACACCTATGTAGATATTCCATAAAAATTAGCCGTTTCCAGGTACAATAGTCATTTACAACATTAAAAATGTCTACACTGTACTTTGGATCAATTTGATGTTATTTTAATGGATTTTTTTTTCTCGCTTTTCTTTCAAAAACAAGGACATTTCTAAGTGACCCCAAACTTTTGAAAGTGTAGGTACGATAAGTTAAATCTGTTTGTCTCTCCCTCTCCTTACCTACCCTTCCCTTCCATTGTGAAATCAAACAGTCATTTTTTTGTTTTTGTTAGTCCACTAGGGACCTGTTTTCATTGCATTATGTTAGTAATCAATAACCTATACCGTGTGTGTGTGTGTGTATGTTTATGTTTTTCTGTGTGATTATTTAGTTAGTTAGTAAATGCATAATTAAGCCAATTTGAGTATCGCTGATTCAACACTAAGGTTCTTGCAGATCCAGGAATATTGCGACGTTCCAAATGAGACTGATGTGGTAATAATTAATAATTGACTGTTATTGATGATTGACAGTTATTAATGTAAGATAAATTTATAGATCTTTAGAGTTTAAGTCGGGAGATAGTCATTCGGTAAGCAACTGTTCCCGTGGTGCCCCAAAATGCTAATTAGTTAATTGTCACATTAATAATTGAATTGAGTAATATTTAAACTTACTAGGAAATTATTAGATAAATAGCAGACATCACATTAATGATAGTCACGTCACGACAAGTAGTTAACTGAATTTTGGAGGGCACACTAACTTCTACTCTGTCCTTGGTCCCCTTGGGCCTCTAGCAGAACCTTAACAATCCTCAAATTAAAGCAGGCCATGCCTAATTAAGGTTTAAAGAAAGGCCTGGGTGTCTGGGGCTAAATGACTCTAGTTAAGAGGTCTAGTCCCAGACTACTCTTAATGAGTTATGTCTGAAGTTTATAGGTCCTGAGGCAAAACCTGTACCCCTCTCCCCCCCCAACACCCCCCTCCCCCTCCAACACCCCTTCAACATGCCTCTCCGCCTCCAACACTCCTCTCCCCCTCCAACACCCCTCTCCCCCTCCAACACCTCTCTGCCTCCAACACCCCTCCCCCTCCCCCTCCAACACCCCTCCCCCTCCAACACCCCTCTCCGCCTCCAACACCCCTCTCCCCTCCAACACCCCTCCCCCTCCAACAACACTTCAACACCCCTCCCCCTCCAACAACACTTCAACACCCCTCCCCCTCCAACATCACTCTCCCCCTTCAACACCCCTCTCCCCCTGCAACACCCCTCTCCCCCTCCAACACCTCCCCGCCTTCAACACCCCTGCCCCTCCAACACCCCTCTCCCCCTCCAACACCCTTCCCCATCCAACACCCCTCTCCGCCTCTAACACCCCTCTCCCCTCCAACATCCCTTCAACACCCCTCCCCCTCCAACAACACTTCAACACCCCTCCCCCTCCAACATCACTCTCCCCCTCCAACACCCCTCTCCGCCTCCAACACCCCTCCCCCTCCAACATCACTCTCCCCCTCCAACACCACTCTTCCCCTCCAACACCACTCTCCGCCTCCAACACCCCTCTCCCCCTCCAACAACTCTTCAACACCCCTACCCCTCCAACACCACTCTCCGCCTCCAACACCCCTCTCCGCCTCCAACACCCCTCCCCATCCAACACACCTCTCCGCCTCCAACACCCCTCTCCGCCTCCAACACCCCTCTCCAAAACCCCTCTCCGCCTCCAACACCCCTCCAACAACCCTTCAACACCCCTCTCCCCCTCAAACACCCCTCCAACACCCCTCTCCCCCTCCAACACCACTCTCCCCCTCCAACACCACTCTCCAACACCCCTCCCCCTCCCCCTCCAACACCCCTCTCCCCCTCCAACACCACTCTCCCTCTCCATTACCCCTCTCCGCCTCCAACACCCCTCTCCGCCCCCAAGACCCCTCTACGCATCCAACACCCCTCTCCGCCTCCAACACCCCTCCCCCTCCAACACCCCTCTCCGCCTCAAACACCCCTCCCCCTCCAACACCCCTCTCCCCCTCCAACAACCCTCTCCCCCTCCAACAACCCTTCAACACCCCTCCCCCTCCAACACCACTCTCCCCCTCCAACACCGCTCCAACACCCCTCTCCGCCTCCAACACCCCTCTCCCCCTCCAACAACCCTTCAACACCCCTCTCCCCCTCCAACACCTCTCCGCCTTCAACACCCCTCTCCCCCTCCAACACCACTCTAACCCTCCAACAACTCTTCAACACCCCTCTCCCCCTGCAACACCCCTCTCCCCCTCCAACACCTCCCCGCCTTCAACACCCCTGCCCCTCCAACACCCCTCTCCCCCTCCAACACCCTTCCCCATCCAACACCCCTCTCCGCCTCCAACACCCCTCCCCCTCCAACACCACTCTTCCCCTCCAACACCACTCTCCGCCTCCAACACCCCTCTCCCCCTCCAACAATCCTTCAACACCCCTACCCCTCCAACACCACTCTCCGCCTCCAACACCCCTCTCCGCCTCCAACACCTCTCCCCCTCCAACACCCCTCTCCGCCTCCAACACCCCTCTCCGCCTCCAACACCCCTCTCCAACACCCCTCTCCGCCTCCAACACCCCTACAACAACCCTTCAACACCCCTCTCCCCCTCTCCCCCTCAAACACCCCCCTCCCCTCAAACACCTCCAACACCCCTATCCCCCTCCAACACCACTCTCCAACACCCCTCCCCCTCCAACACCCCTCTCCCCCTCCAACACCACTCTCCCCCTCCAACACCCCTCTCCGCCTCCAACACCCCTCTCCGCCCCCAACACCCCTCTCCGCCTCCTACACCCCTCCCCTCCAACACCCCTCTCCGCCTCCAACACCCCTCTCCCAATCCAACACCCCTCTCCCCCTCCAACACCCCTCTCCGCCTCCAACACCCCTCTCCCCCTCTCCCCCTCCAACAACCCTTCAACACCCCTCTCCCCCTCCAACACCTCTCCGCCTTCAACACCCCTGTCCCCCTACAACACCCCTCCCCCTCCAACACCCCTCTCCCCCTCCAACAACCCTTCAACACCCCTCTCCCCCTGCAACACCTCTCTCCCCCTCCAACAACCCTTCAACACCTCTCCCCCTCCAACACCCCTCTCCCCCTCCAACAACCCTTAAACACCCCTCTCCCCCTCCAACACCTCTCCGCCTACAACACCCCTCTCCCCCTCCAACACCCCTCCCCCTCCAACACCCCTCTCCGCCTCCAACACCCCTCCCCCTCCAACACCCCTCTCCCCCTCCAACAACCCTCTCCCCCTCCAACAACCCTTCAACACCCCTCCAACACCACTCTCCCCCTCCAACACCTCTCCAACACCCCTCTCCGCCTCAAACACCCCTCTCCCCCTCCAACAACCCTTCAACACCCCTCTCCCCCTCCAACACTTCTCCGCCTTCAACACCCCTCTCCCCCTCCAACACCCCTCTCCCCCTCCAACAACCCTTCAACACCCCTACCCCTCCAACACCACTCTCCGCCTCCAACACCCCTCTCCGCCTCCAACACCTCTCCCCCTCCAACACCCCTCTCCGCCTCCAACACCCCTCTCCGCCTCCAACACCCCTCTCCAACACCCCTCTCCGCCTCCAACACCCCTACAACAACCCTTCAACACCCCTCTACCCCTCTCCCCCTCAAACACCCCTCCAACACCCCTCTCCCCCTCCAACACCACTTTCCCCCTCCAACACCACTCTCCAACACCCCTCCCCCTCCAACACCCCTCTCCCCCTCCAACACCACTCTCCCCCTCCAACACCCCTCTCAGCCTCCAACACCCCTCTCCGCCCCCAACACCCCTCTCCGCCTCCAACACCCCTCCCCCTCCAACACCCCTCTCCCCCTCCAACACCCCTCTCCCCCTCCAACACCCCTCTCCGCCCCCAACACCCCTCTCCGCCTCCAACACCCCTCCCCCTCCAACACCCCTCTCCCCCTCCAACACCCCTCTCCCCCTCCAACACCCCTCTCCGCCTCCAACACCCCTCTCCCCCTCTCCCCCTCCAACAACCCTTCAACACCCCTCTCCCCCTCCAACACCCCTCCCCCTCCAACACCCCTCTCCCCCTCCAACAACCCTTCAACACCCCTCTCCACCTGCAACACCTCTCTCCCCCTCCAACAACCTTTCAACACCCCTCCCCCTCCAACACCCCTCTCCCCCTCCAACAACCCTTAAACACCCCTCTCCCCCTCCAACACCTCTCCGCCTACAACACCCCTCTCCCCCTCCAACACCCCTCCCCCTCCAACACCTCTCTCCGCCTCCAACACCCCTCCCCCTCCAACAACCCTTCAACACCCCTCTCCCCCTGCAACACCTCTCTCCCCCTCCAACAACCCTTCAACACCTCTCCCCCTCCAACACCCCTCTCCCCCTCCAACAACCCTTAAACACCCCTCTCCCCCTCCAACACCTCTCCGCCTACAACACCCCTCTCCCCCTCCAACACCCCTCCCCCTCCAACACCCCTCTCCGCCTCCAACACCCCTCCCCCTCCAACACCCCTCTCCCCCTCCAACAACCCTCTCCCCCTCCAACAACCCTTCAACACCCCTCCAACACCACTCTCCCCCTCCAACACCTCTCCAACACCCCTCTCCGCCTCAAACACCCCTCTCCCCCTCCAACAACCCTTCAACACCCCTCTCCCCCTTCAACACCCCTCTCCCCCTCCAACACTTCTCCGCCTTCAACACCCCTCTCCCCCTCCAACACCCCTCTCCCCCTCCAACAACCCTTCAACACCCCTACCCCTCCAACACCACTCTCCGCCTCCAACACCCCTCTCCGCCTCCAACACCTCTCCCCCTCCAACACCCCTCTCCGCCTCCAACACCCCTCTCCGCCTCCAACACCCCTCTCCAACACCCCTCTCCGCCTCCAACACCCCTACAACAACCCTTCAACACCCCTCTACCCCTCTCCCCCTCAAACACCCCTCCAACACCCCTCTCCCCCTCCAACACCACTTTCCCCCTCCAACACCACTCTCCAACACCCCTCCCCCTCCAACACCCCTCTCCCCCTCCAACACCACTCTCCCCCTCCAACACCCCTCTCAGCCTCCAACACCCCTCTCCGCCCCCAACACCCCTCTCCGCCTCCAACACCCCTCCCCCTCCAACACCCCTCTCCCCCTCCAACACCCCTCTCCCCCTCCAACACCCCTCTCCGCCCCCAACACCCCTCTCCGCCTCCAACACCCCTCCCCCTCCAACACCCCTCTCCCCCTCCAACACCCCTCTCCGCCTCCAACACCCCTCTCCCCCTCTCCCCCTCCAACAACCCTTCAACACCCCTCTCCCCCTCCAACACCCCTCCCCCTCCAACACCCCTCTCCCCCTCCAACAACCCTTCAACACCCCTCTCCACCTGCAACACCTCTCTCCCCCTCCAACAACCTTTCAACACCCCTCCCCCTCCAACACCCCTCTCCCCCTCCAACAACCCTTAAACACCCCTCTCCCCCTCCAACACCTCTCCGCCTACAACACCCCTCTCCCCCTCCAACACCCCTCCCCCTCCAACACCTCTCTCCGCCTCCAACACCCCTCCCCCTCCAACACCCCTCTCCCCCTCCAACAACCCTCTCCCCTCCAACAACCCTTCAACACCCCTCTCCGCCTCCAACACCCCTCTCCGCCTCCAACACCCCTGTCCGCCTCCAACACCCCTCTCCCCCTCCAACACCTCTCCTCCTTCAACACCCCTCTCCCCCTCCAACAACTCTTCAACACCCCTCTCCCCCTGCAACACCCCTCTCCCCCTCCAACACCTCCCTGCCTTCAACACCCCTGCCTCTCCAACACCCCTCCCCCCTCCAACACCCTTCCCCCTCCAACACCCCTCTCCGCCTCCAACACCCCTCTCCCCCTCCAACAACCATTCAACACCCCTACCCCTCCAAACACCACTCTCCGCCTCCAACACCCCTCTCCGCCTCCAACAACCCTCCCCCTCCAACACCCCTCTCCGCCTCCAACACCCCTCTCCGCCTCCAACACCCATCTCCAACACCCCTCTCCGCCTCCAACACCCCTACAACAACCCTTCAACACCCCTCTACCCCTCTCCCCCTCAAACACCCCTCCAACACCCCTCTCCCCCTCCAACACCACTTTCCCCCTCCAACACCACTCTCCAACACCCCTCCCCCTCCAACACCCCTCTCCCCCTCCAACACCACTCTCCCCCTCCAACACCCCTCTCCGCCTCCAACACCCCTCTCCGCCCCCAACACCCCTCTCCGCCTCCATCACCCCTCCCCCTCCAACACCCCTCTCCACCTCCAACACCCCTCTCCCCCTCCAACACCCCTCTCCCCCTCTCCCCCTCCAACAACCCTTCAACACCCCTCTCCCCCTCCAACACCTCTCCGCCTTCAACACCCCTCTCCCCCTTCAACACCCCTCCCCCTCCAACACCCCTCTCCCCCTCCAACAACCCTTCAACACCCCTCTTCCCCTGCAACACCTCTCTCCCCCTCCAACAACCCTTCAACACCCCTCCCCCTCCAACACCCCTCTCCCCCTCCAACAAACCTTCAACACCCCTCTCCCCCTCCAACACCCCTCCCCCTCCAACACCCCTCTCCGCCTCCAACACCCCTCTCCGCCTCCAACACCCCTCTCCCCCTTCAACAACCCTTCAACACCCCTCTCTGCCTTCAACACCCCTCCCCTCCAACACCCCTCTCCTCCTCCAACAACCCTTCAACACCCCTCTCCCCCTCCAACACCTCTCCGCTTTCAACACCCCTCTCCCCCTCCAACACCCCTCCCCCTCCAACACCCCTCTCCCCCTCCAACAACCCTTCAACACCCCTGCCCCTCCAACACCCCTCTCCTCCTCCAACACCCATCTCCGCCTCCAACACCCCTGCCCCTCCAACAACCCTTCAACACCCCTCTCCCCCTCCAACACCTCTCCGCTTTCAACACCCCTCTCCCCCTCCAACACCCCTCTCCGCCTCCAACACCCCTCTCCGCCTCCAACACCACTGCCCCTCCAACAACCCTTCAACACCCCTCCAACACCTCTCCGCTTTCAACACCCCTCTCCCCCTCCAACACCCCTCCCCCCTCCAACTCCCCTCCCCTCCAACAACCCTTCAACACCCCTCTCCCCCTCCAACACCCTCTCCCACTCTAACACCCCTCCCCCTCCAACAACCCTTCAACACCAATCTCTCCCCCTCCTACACCCCTCCAATACTCCTTCAACACCCCTCTCCCCCTCCAACACCCCTCTTCCCCTCCAACACCCCTCTCCCCTTCCAACACCCCTTCCCCCCTCCAACACCCCTCCCCCTCCAACAACCCTTCAACACCCCTCTCCCCCTCCAACACCCCTCCAATACTCCTTCAACACCAGCTACATTAACGAAGGGGTAGCGTTCATTTTTCATTCATCATTTTAAAGTTTAGCATAAAATAATGAAGTAATTAATTTGAGTGGTCCTGACAGCAAGGGTGACCTTAATGAAATATAATACCATGTAGGTTTGAACTGCAAAGTCCAAGAGTCTATATTCCCCATGTCTGGTTAATAACGAGGTGTAGAACTAGGGTCGATTCTCTCCCCTGTTAATACGCCATCTGTATTGTGGCTGCATTGCTGCTGGTCTAGTCACCCTGCAATCAAGATAATAAGGTCTCAGAGATCAACACTAGCTTTCCCAAATGGAACCCCATTCCGTATGTAGTGCACTAGTTTGGGCCTTGGTCAAAAGTAGTGCACTAAATAGGGAATAAGGTGCCATTTTTATATTTTAACTTTATTTAACTGGACAAGTCAGTTAAGAACAAATTCTTATTTACAACGGCTGCCTCTAGGAACAGTGGGTTAACTGGTCTAGGAACAGTGGGTTAACTGGTCTAGGAACAGTGGGTTAACTGGTCAAGGAACAGTAGGTTAACTGCCTTTGTTCAGGGCCCGGGGAACAGTGGGTTAACTGGTCTAGGAACAGTGGGTTAACTGGTCTAGGAACAGTGGGTTAACTGGTCTAGGAACAGTGGGTTAACTGGTCTAGGAACAGTGGGTTAACTGGTCTAGGAACAGTGGGTTAACTGGTCTAGGAACAGTGGGTTAACTGGCCTAGGAACAGTGGGTTAACTGGTATAGGAACAGTGGGTTAACTGGTCTAGGAACAGTGGGTTAACTGGTCTAGGAACAGTGGGTTAACTGGTCTAGGAATCGTGGGTTAACTGGTCTAGGAACAGTGGGTTAACTGGTCAAGGAACAGTGGGTTAACTGGTCTAGGAACAGTGGGTTAACTGGTCTAGGAATCGTGGGTTAACTGGTCTAGGAACAGTGGGTTAACTGGTCAAGGAACAGTAGGTTAACTGGTCTAGGAACAGTGGGTTAACTGGTCTAGGAACAGTAGGTTAACTGCCTTTGTTCAGGGGCAGAACGACAGATTTTTTTCTTGTCAGCTCAGGGATTCAATCCAGGAACCTTTTAGGTTACCGGCTCAACGCTCTAACCACTAGAGGGCAGGCAGACGAGATTAAAAACACAGCCCTGAACTACAATTTCAGAGGAACACGTTTTAAAATTCTGAGTTGATTTCAGCTTGATTTCAGCTCCGTGTGCTAGTTAAAGACATGTAGTTTTCCGGTAGCCTGGTCACAGGGTTTTGGTCACAGGGTTTTGGAAAATCTACGGGTCCCAAATTGGGACACTTTTAACTATGTTCCCTTGTCAAAAATAGGTGCAGTGTATAGGGTATAGGGTGCGATGTGGG
>NC_092178.1:3403798-3443798 GCF_045791955.1 Oncorhynchus clarkii lewisi
CCTCTCTATACCCAGTGGTCTATTCCTGAGTAATTACCTCTATATACCCAGTGGTTCCTTAGTCGCATTTTCGGAAACAAATAACACATGCATTGTTTTCTCTTCCTCAATACATTTTCATCCATGTCTCCTTCTCCTCACTCCTTCTCTCTCTCCTCACTCCTTCTCTCCCCTTCTCTCTCTCCTCACTCCTCTCTCTCCTTCTCCTCACTCCTTCCCCTCTATCCTTCCCTCTCTCCTTCCCTCTCTCCTTCCCTCTCTCCTTCCCTCTCTCCTTCTCACCTTCTCTCCTCTCTCCTTCTCTCTCTCCTTATTTCTCTAATTTCTCTCCTCTAATTGTCTATTTCTATTCCTGTTCTGTATTTTGTGTTTTTACCTGAAGTCTGATCCTTTTCTTTTCCCTCGGTCAGGGATCCCCGGGTCTGGACACATGTTATGTCCCTGGGCCACACCCATCTGAGACACTGAGAGAGGGGGGATGAGAGAGAGGGATAAGCAATAGAGTGAGAGAGAAATATGAGAGAGGGATGAGAGTGAGAGAGAGAGGGGTGGATAGATAGGGAAGGGGAGAGAGAGAGAAAGATGAAAGAGAGAGTAAAATAAACAATCACAGTGTTTCGCATAGCAGTCTAGCCAGCAAAAAAATCTAGGTAAATTAGGTATAGCAACTTTCAACAAAACCAGCCTTATTCTAAAATGGATTAAATTGCACATTTTCCTCATTAATCTACACTCAATATCCCATAATGACAAAGCAAAAGCAGTTTTTTTGCAAATAACAAACAGAAATAAACTTATTGACATACGCATCAGACCCTTTGCTATGAGACTCAACATTGAGCTCAGGTGCATCCTGTCTCCATTGATCATCCTTGAGATGTTGCTACATCTTGATTGGAGTCAACGTGTGATAAATTAAATTGATTGGACATGATTTGGAAAGAGACAGAACTCTATATATAAGGTCCCAAAGTTGACAGTGCATATCAGAGCAAAAATCAGAGTTGGTAGAATAGTCCGTAGAGCTCTGAGATGGGATTGGGTTGAGGCACAGATCTGGGGAAGTGTAGCAAAAAAGCATTGAAGGTCCCCAAGAACACAGTGGCCTCCATCAATCTTAAATGGAAGAAGTTGGGAACCACCAAGACCCTTCCTAGTGCCGCCTGGCCAAACTAAACATAAAGGGATGGGGAAAAGGAGGAAAGCTCAGTACCCAGTGGTCTATTACTCAGCCAAGACAACACAGGAGTGGCTTCGGGACAAGTCTCTGAATGTCCTTGAGTGGCCCAGCCAGAGCCCGGACTTGTACCCGATCAAACATCTCTGGAGAGACCTGAAAATTCAGTGCCGTCCAAAAGTATTCCTCCCCTGGGCATTTTTCCTACTGTGTTACAACCTGTAATTTAAATAGATTTTTATTTGGATTTCATGTAATGGACATAAACACAAAATAGTCTGAATTGGTAAAGTGAAATGAAAAAAATTACTTATTTAATATTAAAATGAACGGAAAAGTGGTGCGTGCATATGTATTCACCTCCTTTGCTATGAAGCCCTGAAAAAAAGATCTGGTGCAACCAATTACCTTCATAAGTCATATAATTAGTTAAATAAAGTCCACCTGTGCGCAATCTAGGTGTCACACTATCTGTCACATGATCTCAGTATATGTTCTGTTCTGAAAGGCCCCAGAGTCTGCAACACCACTAAGCAAGGGGCACCACCAATCAGCGGCACCACGAAGACCAAGGAGCTCTCCAAACATGTCAGGGACAAAGTTGTGGAAAAGTACACATCAGGATTGTTATAAAAAAATATCTGAAACTTTGAACATCCCTCGGAGCACCATTAAATCCATTATTAAAAAATGGAAAGAATATGGCACTACAACAAACCTGCCAAGAGAGGGCCGCCCACCAAAACTCACGGACCAGGCAAGGAGGGCATTAATCAGAGAGGCAACAAAGAGACCAAAGATAACACTGAAGAGGCTGCAAAGCTCCACAGTGGAGATGGGAGTATCTGTCCATAGGACCACTTTAAGCCGTTCACTCCACAGAGCTGGGCTTTACGGAAGAGTGGCCAGAAAAAAGTAATTGCTTAAAAAAAAATTGGGAGACTCCATAAGGAAGAAGGTACTCTGGTCAGATGAGACTAAAATTGAGCTTTTTGGCCATCAAGGAAAACGCTATGACTGGCACAAACCCAACACCTCTTGTCAACCCCAAGAGCATGATCCCCACAGTGAAGCATGGTAGTGCCAGCATCATGCTGTGGGGATGTTTTTCATCGGCAGGGAAACTGGTCAGAATTGAAGTAATGATGGATGGTGCTAAATACAGGGAAATTCTTGAGGGAAACATGTTTCAGTCTTCCAGAGATTTGAGACTGGAACGGAGGTTCACCTTCCAGCAGGACAATGACCACAAGCATACTGCTAAAGCAACACTCGAGTGGTTTAAGATTTAAATGTCTTGGAATCGCCTAGTAAAAGCCCAGACCTCAATCCAATTGAGAATCTGTGGTATGACTTAAAGATTGCTGTACACCAGCGGAACCCATCCAACTTGAAGGAGCTGGAGCAGTTTTGCCTTGAAGAACGGACAACAATACCAGTGGCTAGATGTGCCAAGCTTATAGAAACATACCCCAAGAGACTAGCAGCTGTAATTGGTGCAAAAGGTGGCTCTACAAAGTATTGACTTTGGGGGGGTGAATAGTTATGCCTGCTCAAGTTCTCTTTTTTTTGTCTTATTTCTGATTTCTTTTCTTGTTTGTTTCACAATAAAACATATTTTGCATCTTCAAAGTGGTAGGCATGTTATCTAAATCAAATGATACACACCACAAAAAAATAAATGTTTAGTCTAGGTTGTAACGTAACAAAATAGGAAAGATGCCAAGGGGGTGAATACTTTCGCCACTGTAGCTGTGCAGAGACACTCCCCACCGGGGAATACGATGGGGTAGCCTAGTGGTTAGAGCATTGGACTAGTAACCGGAAGGTTGCAAGTTCAAACCCCCGAGCTGAAAAGGTCCAAACTATCGTTCTGCCCCTGAACATGCAGCTAACCCACTGTTCCTAGGCCATCATTGAAAATAATAATTTGTTCTTAACTGAGTTGTCTAGTCAAATATAGGTAAAATAATCCCTTAGAGAATCTTCAGTAGAATTTGAGAAACCCAAGAAGACTTGAGGCTGTAAATCGCTGCCAAAGGTTCTTCAACAAAGTACTGAGTAAAGGGTCTAAATAGTTATGTAAATACTTAAATACATTTGCAAAAAAAATGTGCTTTGTCATTATGAGGTATTGTGTGTAGATTGATTAGGGGAGAAAACGATGTAATACATTTTAGAATGAGGCTGTAACGTAAAAAAGTGTGGAAAAAGTCAAGTGTTTTGAAAACGTAATAATAATACTCAATAATAATATTAATAACCTAATAACCCTAAACCTTGATGAATATCACTGTTTCAAGCATCAGCACATAGAGTTGAAGTCGGAAGTTTACATACACTTAGGTTGTAGTCATTAAAACTCGTTTTTTCAACCACTCCACACATTTCTTGTTAATAAACTTGATAACAAACTATGGAAAGTTGGTTAGGACATCTACTTTGTGCATGACACAAGTAATTTTTCCAACAATAGTTTACAGCCGTCATACCGCTCAGGAAGGAAACACATTCGTTCTCCTAGTGATGAACGTACTTTGGTGCGAAATTTGCAAACCAATCACAGAACACCAGCAAAGGACCTTGTGAAGATGCTGGAGGAAACAAGTACACAAGTATCTCTATCCACAGTAAAACAAGTCCTCTGTCGGCAAAAGCTGAAAGCTGAAACCGCCATAAAAAATAAAAAATAAAAACACCATAGTTTGCAACTGGACAAAGATCGTACTTTCTGGAGAAATGTCCTCTGGTCTGATGAAACAAAAATAGAACTGTTTGGCCATAATGACCATCGTTATGTTTGAAAAGCATCCCAACCGTGAAGGGGGTGCTTTGCTGCATGACTGGTCTGCTTCACACAATAGATTGCATCCTGAGGGGGGAAATTATGTGAAATTATGTGGACATATTGAAGCAACATCTCAAGACATCGATCAGGAAGTTAAATCTTGGTTGCAAATGGGTCTTCCAAATGGACAATGACCCCAAGCATACTTCCAAAGTTGTGGCAAAATGGCTTAACGACAACAATGTCAAGGTACTGGAGTGGCCACCATAAAGCCTTGACCTCAATCCTATAGACAATTTGTGTGCAGAACTGACAAAGTGTGTGCGAGCAAGGAGGCCTACAAACTTGACTCAGTTACACCAGCTCTGTCAGGAAGAATGAGCAGAAATTCACCCAACTTATTGTGGGAAGCTTGTAGAAGGCTACCTGAAATGTTTGACCCAAGCTATGCAATTTAAAGGCAACGCTACCAAATACATTCTCACCCACTGGGAATGTGAAGAAAGAAAATAAAAGCTTAAATAAATCATTCTCTCTACTGTTATTCTGACATTTCACATTCATAAAATAAAGTAGTGATCCTAACTGACCTAAGACAGGTTTTTTTACTAGGATTAAATGTCAGGAATTGTCAAAAACTGAGTTTAAATGAATTTGGTGAAGGTGTATGTAAACTTCCGAATACAACAGGTGCAGTAGAACTTACAGTGAAATGCTGAATACAACAGGTGTAGTAGACCTTACAGTGAAATGATGAATACAACAGGTGTTGTAGACCTTACAGTGAAATAATGAATACAACAGGTGTATTAGACCTTAGTGTGAAATGCTGAATACAACAGGTGTAGTAGACCTCACAGTGAAATGCTGAATACAACAGGTGTAGTAGACCTTACAGTGAAATGATGAATACAACAGGTGTTGTAGACCTTACAGTGAAATGCTGAATACAACAGGTGTATTAGACCTTAGTGTGAAATGCTGAATACAACAGGTGTAGTAGACCTCACAGTGAAATGCTGAATACAACAGGTGTAGTAGACCTTATAGTGAAATGCTGAATACAACAGGTGTAGTAGACCGTACAGTGAAATGCTGAATACAACAGGTGTAGTAGACCACAGTGAAATGCTGAATACAACAGGTGTAGTAGACCTCACAGTCAGTGAAATGCTGAATACAACAGGTGTAGTAGACCTCACAGTGAAATGCTGAATACAACAGGTGTAGTAGACCTTACAGTGAAATGCTGAATACAACAGGTGTAGTAGACCTCACAGTGAAATGCTGAATACAACAGGTGTAGTAGACCTTACAGTGAAATGCTGAATACAACAGGTGTAGTAGACCTCACAGTGAAATGCTGAATACAACAGGTGTAGTAGACCTCACAGTGAAATGCTGAATACAACAGGTGTAGTAGACCTCACAGTGAAATGCTGAATACAACAGGTGTAGTAGACCTCACAGTGAAATGCTATATACAACAGGTGTAGTAGACCTCACAGTGAAATGCTGAATACAACAAGTGTAGTAGACCTCACAGTGAAATGCTGAATACAAGAGGTGTAGTAGACCTTACAGTGAAATGCTGAATACAACAGGTGTAGTAGACCTCACAGTGAAAAGCCCTTAACAAGCAGTTTTAAAGAAAAATTGTTAAATAAAAAAAGTAAATACAAATAAGAAATAGTTCAAGATGATAACAGTACAGAGTCAATGTGGAGGCTATATACAGGGTATTACAGTACAGAGTCAATGTGGAGGCTATATACAGGGTGTTACGGTACAGAGTCAATGTGGAGGCTATATACAGGGTATTATGGTACAGAGTCAATGTGGAGGCTATATACAGGGTGTTACGGTACAGAGTCAATGTGGAGGCTATATACAGGGTGTTACGGTACAGAGTCAATGTGGAGGCTATATACAGGGTATTACGGTACAGAGTCAATGTGGAGGCTATATACAGGGTGTTACGGTACAGAGTCAATGTGGAGGCTATATACAGGGTATTACAGTACAGAGTCAATGTGGAGGCTATATACAGGGGGTACCGGTACAGAGTCCATGTGGAGGTTATATACAGGGTGTTACGGTACAGAGTCAATGTGGAGGCTATATACAGTGGGTACCGGTACAGAGTCAATGTGGAGGCTATATACAGGGGGTACCGGTACAGAGTCAATGTGGAGGCTATATACAGGGGGTACCGGTACAGAGTCAAAGTGGAGGCTATATACAGGGGGTACCGGTACAGAGTCAATGTGGAGGCTATATACAGGGGGCACCGGTACAGAGTCAATGTGGAGGCTGTATACAGGGGGTACCGGTACAGAGTCAATGTGGAGGCTATATACAGGGGGTACCGGTACAGAGTCAATGTGGAGGCTATATACAGGGGGCACCGGTACAGAGTCAATGTGGAGGCTATATACAGGGGGTACCGGTACAGAGTCAATGTGGAGGCTATATACAGGGGGTACCGGTACAGAGTCAATGTGGAGGCTATATACAGGGGGTACCGGTACAGAGTCAATGTGGAGGTTATATACAGGGTGTTACAGTACAGAGTCAGTGTGGAGGCTATATACAGGGGGTACCGGTACAGAGTCAATGTGGAGGCTATATACAGGGTGTTACAGTACAGAGTCAGTGTGGAGGCTATATACAGGGGGTACCGGTACAGAGTCAATGTGGAGGCTATATACAGGGTGTTACAGTACAGAGTCAGTGTGGAGGCTATATACAGGGGGTACCGGTACAGAGTCAATGTGGAGGCTATATACAGGGTGTTACAGTACAGAGTCAGTGTGGAGGCTATATACAGGGGGTACCGGTACAGAGTCAATGTGGAGGCTATATACAGGGTGTTACAGTACAGAGTCAGTGTGGAGGCTATATACAGGGGGTACCGGTACAGAGTCAATGTGGAGGCTATATACAGGGGGTACCGGTACAGAGTCAATGTGGAGGCTATATACAGGGGGTACCGGTACAGAGTCAATGTGGAGGCTAAATACAGGGGGTACCGGTACAGAGTCATTGTGGAGGCTATATACAGGGGGTACCGGTACATAGTCAATGTGGAGGCTATGTACAGGGGGTACCGGTACAGAGTCAATGTGGAGGCTATATACAGGGGGTACCGGTACAGAGTCAGTGTGGAGGCTATATACAGGGGGTACCGGTACAGAGTCAATGTGGAGGCTATATACAGGGGGTACCGGTACAGAGTCAGTGTGGAGGCTATATACAGGGGGTACCGGTACAGAGTCAGTGTGGAGGCTATATACAGGGTATTACGGTACAGAGTCAATGTGGAGGCTATTTACAGGGGGTACCGGTACAGAGTCAGTGTGGAGGCTATATACAGGGGGTACCGGTACAGAGTCAGTGTGGAGGCTATATACAGGGGGTACCGGTACAGAGTCAGTGTGGAGGCTATATACAGGGGGTACCGGTACAGAGTCAATGTGGAGGCTATATACAGGGGGTAACGGTACAGAGTCAATGTGGAGGCTATATACAGGGTCTTACGGTACAGAGTCAATGTGGAGGCTATATACAGGGTATTACAGTACAGAGTCCATGTGGAGTTTATATACAGGGTATTACGGTACAGAGTCAATGTGGAGGCTATATACAGGGGGAACCGGTACAGAGTCAATGTGAAGGCTATATACAGGGCATTACGGTACAGAGTCAATGTGGAGGCTATATACAGGGTATTACAGTACAGAGTCAATGTGGAGGCTATATACAGGGTGTTACGGTACAGAGTCAATATGGAGGCTATATACAGGGTATTACAGTACAGAGTCAAAGTGGAGGCTATATACAGGGTGTTACGGTACAGAGTCAATGTGGAGGCTATATACAGGGTATTACAGTACAGAGTCAATGTGGAGGTTATATACAGGGTGTTACAGTACAGAGTCAGTGTGGAGGCTATATACAGGGGGTACCGGTACAGAGTCAATGTGGAGGCTATATACAGGGTGTTACAGTACAGAGTCAGTGTGGAGGCTATATACAGGGGGTACCGGTACAGAGTCAATGTGGAGGCTATATACAGGGTGTTACAGTACAGAGTCAGTGTGGAGGCTATATACAGGGGGTACCGGTACAGAGTCAATGTGGAGGCTATATACAGGGTGTTACAGTACAGAGTCAGTGTGGAGGCTATATACAGGGGGTACCGGTACAGAGTCAATGTGGAGGCTATATACAGGGTGTTACAGTACAGAGTCAGTGTGGAGGCTATATACAGGGGGTACCGGTACAGAGTCAATGTGGAGGCTATATACAGGGGGTACCGGTACAGAGTCAATGTGGAGGCTATATACAGGGGGTACCGGTACAGAGTCAATGTGGAGGCTAAATACAGGGGGTACCGGTACAGAGTCATTGTGGAGGCTATATACAGGGGGTACCGGTACATAGTCAATGTGGAGGCTATGTACAGGGGGTACCGGTACAGAGTCAATGTGGAGGCTATATACAGGGGGTACCGGTACAGAGTCAGTGTGGAGGCTATATACAGGGGGTACCGGTACAGAGTCAATGTGGAGGCTATATACAGGGGGTACCGGTACAGAGTCAGTGTGGAGGCTATATACAGGGGGTACCGGTACAGAGTCAGTGTGGAGGCTATATACAGGGTATTACGGTACAGAGTCAATGTGGAGGCTATTTACAGGGGGTACCGGTACAGAGTCAATGTGGAGGCTATATACAGGGTGTTACAGTACAGAGTCAGTGTGGAGGCTATATACAGGGGGTACCGGTACAGAGTCAATGTGGAGGCTATATACAGGGTATTACAGTACAGAGTCAATGTGGAGGTTATATACAGGGTGTTACAGTACAGAGTCAGTGTGGAGGCTATATACAGGGGGTACCGGTACAGAGTCAATGTGGAGGCTATATACAGGGTGTTACAGTACAGAGTCAGTGTGGAGGCTATATACAGGGGGTACCGGTACAGAGTCAATGTGGAGGCTATATACAGGGTGTTACAGTACAGAGTCAGTGTGGAGGCTATATACAGGGGGTACCGGTACAGAGTCAATGTGGAGGCTATATACAGGGTGTTACAGTACAGAGTCAGTGTGGAGGCTATATACAGGGGGTACCGGTACAGAGTCAATGTGGAGGCTATATACAGGGTGTTACAGTACAGAGTCAGTGTGGAGGCTATATACAGGGGGTACCGGTACAGAGTCAATGTGGAGGCTATATACAGGGGGTACCGGTACAGAGTCAATGTGGAGGCTATATACAGGGGGTACCGGTACAGAGTCAATGTGGAGGCTAAATACAGGGGGTACCGGTACAGAGTCATTGTGGAGGCTATATACAGGGGGTACCGGTACATAGTCAATGTGGAGGCTATGTACAGGGGGTACCGGTACAGAGTCAATGTGGAGGCTATATACAGGGGGTACCGGTACAGAGTCAGTGTGGAGGCTATATACAGGGGGTACCGGTACAGAGTCAATGTGGAGGCTGTATACAGGGGGTACCGGTACAGAGTCAATGTGGAGGCTATATACAGGGTATTACGGTACAGAGTCAATGTGGAGGCTATATACAGGGTATTACGGTACAGAGTCAATGTGGAGGCTATATACAGGGTATTACAGTACAGAGTCAATGTGGAGTTTATATACAGGGTATTACGGTACAGAGTCAATGTGGAGGCTATATACAGGGGGTACCGGTACAGAGTCAATGTGAAGGCTATATACAGGGCATTACGGTACAGAGTCAATGTGGAGGCTATATACAGGGTATTACGGTACAGAGTCAATGTGGAGGCTATATACAGGGTATTACAGTACAGAGTCAATGTGGAGGCTATATACAGGGTATTACGGTACAGAGTCAATGTGGAGGCTATATACAGGGTATTACGGTACAGAGTCAATGTGGAGGCTATATACAGGGTATTACAGTACAGAGTCAATGTGGAGGCTATATATAGGGTATTACGGTACAGAGTCAATGTGGAGTTTATATACAGGGTATTACGGTACAGAGTCAATGTGGAGGCTATATACAGGGTATTACGGTACAGAGTCAATGTGGAGGCTATATACAGGGTGTTACGGTACAGAGTCAATGTGGAGGCTATATACAGGGTATTATGGTACAGAGTCAATGTGGAGGCTATATACAGGGTGTTACGGTACAGAGTCAAAGTGGAGGCTATATACAGGGTGTTACGGTACAGAGTCAATGTGGAGGCTATATACAGGGTATTACGGTACAGAGTCAATGTGGAGGCTATATACAGGGTGTTACGGTACAGAGTCAATGTGGAGGCTATATACAGGGTATTACAGTACAGAGTCAATGTGGAGGCTATATACAGGGGGTACCGGTACAGAGTCCATGTGGAGGTTATATACAGGGTGTTACGGTACAGAGTCAATGTGGAGGCTATATACAGTGGGTACCGGTACAGAGTCAATGTGGAGGCTATATACAGGGGGTACCGGTACAGAGTCAATGTGGAGGCTATATACAGGGGGTACCGGTACAGAGTCAATGTGGAGGCTATATACAGGGGGTACCGGTACAGAGTCAATGTGGAGGCTATATACAGGGGGCACCGGTACAGAGTCAATGTGGAGGCTGTATACAGGGGGTACCGGTACAGAGTCAATGTGGAGGCTATATACAGGGGGTACCGGTACAGAGTCAATGTGGAGGCTATATACAGGGGGCACCGGTACAGAGTCAATGTGGAGGCTATATACAGGGGGTACCGGTACAGAGTCAATGTGGAGGCTATATACAGGGGGTACCGGTACAGAGTCAATGTGGAGGCTATATACAGGGGGCACCGGTACAGAGTCAATGTGGAGGCTATATACAGGGGGTACCGGTACAGAGTCAATGTGGAGGCTATATACAGGGGGTACCGGTACAGAGTCAATGTGGAGGCTATATACAGGGGGTACCGGTACAGAGTCAATGTGGAGGTTATATACAGGGTGTTACAGTACAGAGTCAGTGTGGAGGCTATATACAGGGGGTACCGGTACAGAGTCAATGTGGAGGCTATATACAGGGTGTTACAGTACAGAGTCAGTGTGGAGGCTATATACAGGGGGTACCGGTACAGAGTCAATGTGGAGGCTATATACAGGGTGTTACAGTACAGAGTCAGTGTGGAGGCTATATACAGGGGGTACCGGTACAGAGTCAATGTGGAGGCTATATACAGGGTGTTACAGTACAGAGTCAGTGTGGAGGCTATATACAGGGGGTACCGGTACAGAGTCAATGTGGAGGCTATATACAGGGTGTTACAGTACAGAGTCAGTGTGGAGGCTATATACAGGGGGTACCGGTACAGAGTCAATGTGGAGGCTATATACAGGGGGTACCGGTACAGAGTCAATGTGGAGGCTATATACAGGGGGTACCGGTACAGAGTCAATGTGGAGGCTAAATACAGGGGTACCGGTACAGAGTCATTGTGGAGGCTATATACAGGGGGTACCGGTACATAGTCAATGTGGAGGCTATGTACAGGGGGTACCGGTACAGAGTCAATGTGGAGGCTATATACAGGGGGTACCGGTACAGAGTCAGTGTGGAGGCTATATACAGGGGGTACCGGTACAGAGTCAATGTGGAGGCTATATACAGGGGGTACCGGTACAGAGTCAGTGTGGAGGCTATATACAGGGGGTACCGGTACAGAGTCAGTGTGGAGGCTATATACAGGGTATTACGGTACAGAGTCAATGTGGAGGCTATTTACAGGGGGTACCGGTACAGAGTCAGTGTGGAGGCTATATACAGGGGGTACCGGTACAGAGTCAGTGTGGAGGCTATATACAGGGGGTACCGGTACAGAGTCAGTGTGGAGGCTATATACAGGGGGTACCGGTACAGAGTCAATGTGGAGGCTGTATACAGGGGGTACCGGTACAGAGTCAATGTGGAGGCTATATACAGGGTATTACGGTACAGAGTCAATGTGGAGGCTATATACAGGGTATTACAGTACAGAGTCCATGTGGAGTTTATATACAGGGTATTACGGTACAGAGTCAATGTGGAGGCTATATACAGGGGGTACCGGTACAGAGTCAATGTGAAGGCTATATACAGGGCATTACGGTACAGAGTCAATGTGGAGGCTATATACAGGGTATTACAGTACAGAGTCAATGTGGAGGCTATATACAGGGTGTTACGGTACAGAGTCAATATGGAGGCTATATACAGGGTATTACAGTACAGAGTCAAAGTGGAGGCTATATACAGGGTGTTACGGTACAGAGTCAATGTGGAGGCTATATACAGGGTATTACAGTACAGAGTCAATGTGGAGGTTATATACAGGGTGTTACAGTACAGAGTCAGTGTGGAGGCTATATACAGGGGGTACCGGTACAGAGTCAATGTGGAGGCTATATACAGGGTGTTACAGTACAGAGTCAGTGTGGAGGCTATATACAGGGGGTACCGGTACAGAGTCAATGTGGAGGCTATATACAGGGTGTTACAGTACAGAGTCAGTGTGGAGGCTATATACAGGGGGTACCGGTACAGAGTCAATGTGGAGGCTATATACAGGGTGTTACAGTACAGAGTCAGTGTGGAGGCTATATACAGGGGGTACCGGTACAGAGTCAATGTGGAGGCTATATACAGGGTGTTACAGTACAGAGTCAGTGTGGAGGCTATATACAGGGGGTACCGGTACAGAGTCAATGTGGAGGCTATATACAGGGGGTACCGGTACAGAGTCAATGTGGAGGCTATATACAGGGGGTACCGGTACAGAGTCAATGTGGAGGCTAAATACAGGGGGTACCGGTACAGAGTCATTGTGGAGGCTATATACAGGGGGTACCGGTACATAGTCAATGTGGAGGCTATGTACAGGGGGTACCGGTACAGAGTCAATGTGGAGGCTATATACAGGGGGTACCGGTACAGAGTCAGTGTGGAGGCTATATACAGGGGGTACCGGTACAGAGTCAATGTGGAGGCTATATACAGGGGGTACCGGTACAGAGTCAGTGTGGAGGCTATATACAGGGGGTACCGGTACAGAGTCAGTGTGGAGGCTATATACAGGGTATTCCGGTACAGAGTCACTGTGGAGGCTATTTACAGGGGGTACCGGTACAGAGTCAATGTGGAGGCTATATACAGGGTGTTACAGTACAGAGTCAGTGTGGAGGCTATATACAGGGGGTACCGGTACAGAGTCAATGTGGAGGCTATATACAGGGTATTACAGTACAGAGTCAATGTGGAGGTTATATACAGGGTGTTACAGTACAGAGTCAGTGTGGAGGCTATATACAGGGGGTACCGGTACAGAGTCAATGTGGAGGCTATATACAGGGTGTTACAGTACAGAGTCAGTGTGGAGGCTATATACAGGGGGTACCGGTACAGAGTCAATGTGGAGGCTATATACAGGGTGTTACAGTACAGAGTCAGTGTGGAGGCTATATACAGGGGGTACCGGTACAGAGTCAATGTGGAGGCTATATACAGGGTGTTACAGTACAGAGTCAGTGTGGAGGCTATATACAGGGGGTACCGGTACAGAGTCAATGTGGAGGCTATATACAGGGTGTTACAGTACAGAGTCAGTGTGGAGGCTATATACAGGGGGTACCGGTACAGAGTCAATGTGGAGGCTATATACAGGGGGTACCGGTACAGAGTCAATGTGGAGGCTATATACAGGGGGTACCGGTACAGAGTCAATGTGGAGGCTAAATACAGGGGGTACCGGTACAGAGTCATTGTGGAGGCTATATACAGGGGGTACCGGTACATAGTCAATGTGGAGGCTATGTACAGGGGGTACCGGTACAGAGTCAATGTGGAGGCTATATACAGGGGGTACCGGTACAGAGTCAGTGTGGAGGCTATATACAGGGGGTACCGGTACAGAGTCAATGTGGAGGCTGTATACAGGGGGTACCGGTACAGAGTCAATGTGGAGGCTATATACAGGGTATTACGGTACAGAGTCAATGTGGAGGCTATATACAGGGTATTACGGTACAGAGTCAATGTGGAGGCTATATACAGGGTATTACAGTACAGAGTCAATGTGGAGTTTATATACAGGGTATTACGGTACAGAGTCAATGTGGAGGCTATATACAGGGGGTACCGGTACAGAGTCAATGTGAAGGCTATATACAGGGCATTACGGTACAGAGTCAATGTGGAGGCTATATACAGGGTATTACGGTACAGAGTCAATGTGGAGGCTATATACAGGGTATTACAGTACAGAGTCAATGTGGAGGCTATATACAGGGTATTACGGTACAGAGTCAATGTGGAGGCTATATACAGGGTATTACGGTACAGAGTCAATGTGGAGGCTATATACAGGGTATTACAGTACAGAGTCAATGTGGAGGCTATATATAGGGTATTACGGTACAGAGTCAATGTGGAGTTTATATACAGGGTATTACGGTACAGAGTCAATGTGGAGGCTATATACAGGGTATTACGGTACAGAGTCAATGTGGAGGCTATATACAGGGTATTACGGTACAGAGTCAATGTGGAGGCTATATACAGGGTATTACGGTACAGAGTCAATGTGGAGGCTATATACAGGGTATTACAGTACAGAGTCAATGTGGAGGCTATATACAGGGTGTTACTGTACAGAGTCAATGTGGAGGCTATATACAGGGTTTTACGGTACAGAGTCAATGTGGAGGCTATATACAGGGTATTACAGTACAGAGTCAATGTGGAGGCTATATACAGGGTGTTACGGTACAGAGTCAATATGGAGGCTATATACAGGGTATTACAGTACAGAGTCAAAGTGGAGGCTATATACAGGGTGTTACGGTACAGAGTCAATGTGGAGGCTATATACAGGGTATTACAGTACAGAGTCAATGTGGAGGTTATATACAGGGTGTTACAGTACAGAGTCAGTGTGGAGGCTATATACAGGGGGTACCGGTACAGAGTCAATGTGGAGGCTATATACAGGGTGTTACAGTACAGAGTCAGTGTGGAGGCTATATACAGGGGGTACCGGTACAGAGTCAATGTGGAGGCTATATACAGGGTGTTACAGTACAGAGTCAGTGTGGAGGCTATATACAGGGGGTACCGGTACAGAGTCAATGTGGAGGCTATATACAGGGTGTTACAGTACAGAGTCAGTGTGGAGGCTATATACAGGGGGTACCGGTACAGAGTCAATGTGGAGGCTATATACAGGGTGTTACAGTACAGAGTCAGTGTGGAGGCTATATACAGGGGGTACCGGTACAGAGTCAATGTGGAGGCTATATACAGGGGGTACCGGTACAGAGTCAATGTGGAGGCTATATACAGGGGGTACCGGTACAGAGTCAATGTGGAGGCAAAATACAGGGGGTACCGGTACAGAGTCATTGTGGAGGCTATATACAGGGGGTACCGGTACATGGTCAATGTGGAGGCTATGTACAGGGGGTACCGGTACAGAGTCAATGTGGAGGCTATATACAGGGGGTACCGGTACAGAGTCAGTGTGGAGGCTATATACAGGGGGTACCGGTACAGAGTCAATGTGGAGGCTATATACAGGGGGTACCGGTACAGAGTCAGTGTGGAGGCTATATACAGGGTATTACGGTACAGAGTCAATGTGGAGGCTATTTACAGGGGGTACCGGTACAGAGTCAATGTGGAGGCTATATACAGGGTGTTACAGTACAGAGTCAGTGTGGAGGCTATATACAGGGGGTACCGGTACAGAGTCAATGTGGAGGCTATATACAGGGTATTACAGTACAGAGTCAATGTGGAGGTTATATACAGGGTGTTACAGTACAGAGTCAGTGTGGAGGCTATATACAGGGGGTACCGGTACAGAGTCAATGTGGAGGCTATATACAGGGTGTTACAGTACAGAGTCAGTGTGGAGGCTATATACAGGGGGTACCGGTACAGAGTCAATGTGGAGGCTATATACAGGGTGTTACAGTACAGAGTCAGTGTGGAGGCTATATACAGGGGGTACCGGTACAGAGTCAATGTGGAGGCTATATACAGGGTGTTACAGTACAGAGTCAGTGTGGAGGCTATATACAGGGGGTACCGGTACAGAGTCAATGTGGAGGCTATATACAGGGGGTACCGGTACAGAGTCAATGTGGAGGCTATATACAGGGGGTACCGGTACAGAGTCAATGTGGAGGCTAAATACAGGGGGTACCGGTACAGAGTCATTGTGGAGGCTATATACAGGGGGTACCGGTACATAGTCAATGTGGAGGCTATGTACAGGGGGTACCGGTACAGAGTCAATGTGGAGGCTATATACAGGGGGTACCGGTACAGAGTCAATGTGGAGGCTATATACAGGGGGTACCGGTACAGAGTCAGTGTGGAGGCTATATACAGGGGGTACCGGTACAGAGTCAATGTGGAGGCTATATACAGGGGGTACCGGTACAGAGTCAGTGTGGAGGCTATATACAGGGGGTACCGGTACAGAGTCAGTGTGGAGGCTATATACAGGGTATTACGGTACAGAGTCAATGTGGAGGCTATTTACAGGGGGTACCGGTACAGAGTCAGTGTGGAGGCTATATACAGGGGGTACCGGTACAGAGTCAGTGTGGAGGCTATATACAGGGGGTACCGGTACAGAGTCAGTGTGGAGGCTATATACAGGGGGTACCGGTACAGAGTCAATGTGGAGGCTGTATACAGGGGGTACCGGTACAGAGTCAATGTGGAGGCTATATACAGGGTATTACGGTACAGAGTCAATGTGGAGGCTATATACAGGGTATTACAGTACAGAGTCAATGTGGAGTTTATATACAGGGTATTACGGTACAGAGTCAATGTGGAGGCTATATACAGGGGGTACCGGTACAGAGTCAATGCGAAGGCTATATACAGGGTATTACGGTACAGAGTCAATGTGGAGGCTATATACAGGGTATTACGATACAGAGTCAATGTGGAGGCTATATACAGGGTATTACAGTACAGAGTCAATGTGGAGGCTATATACAGGGTATTACGGTACAGAGTCAATGTGGAGGCTATATACAGGGTATTACAGTACAGAGTCAATGTGGAGGCTATATACAGGGTGTTACTGTACAGAGTCAATGTGGAGGCTATATACAGGGTATTACGGTACAGAGTCAATGTGGAGGCTATATACAGGGTATTACAGTACAGAGTCAATGTGGAGGCTATATACAGGGTGTTACGGTACAGAGTCAATATGGAGGCTATATACAGGGTATTACGGTACAGAGTCAATGTGGAGGCTATATACAGGGTATTACAGTACAGAGTCAAAGTGGAGGCTATATACAGGGTGTTACGGTACAGAGTCAATGTGGAGGCTATATACAGGGTATTACAGTACAGAGTCAATGTGGAGGCTATATACAGGGTGTTACGGTACAGAGTCAATGTGGAGGCTATATACAGGGTATTACGGTACAGAGTCAATGTGGAGGCTATATACAGGGTATTACTGTACAGAGTCAATGTGGAGGCTATATACAGGGTGTTACGGTACAGAGTCAATGTGGAGGCTATATACAGGGTATTACGGTACAGAGTCAATGTGGAGGCTATATACAGGGTATTACAGTACAGAGTCAATGTGGAGGCTATATGCAGGGTGTTACGGTACAGAGTCAATGTGGAGGCTATATACAGGGTATTACGGTACAGAGTCAATGTGGAGGCTATATACAGGGTATTACAGTACAGAGTCAATGTGGAGGCTATATACAGGGTGTTACGGTACAGAGTCAATGTGGAGGCTATATACAGGGTATTACGGTACAGAGTCAATGTGGAGGCTATATACAGGGTATTACGGTACAGAGTCAATGTGGAGGCTATATACAGGAGGTACCGGTACAGAGTCAATGTGGAGACTATATACAGGGTATTATGGTACAGAGTCAATGTGGAGGCTATATACAGGGGGTACCGGTACAGAGTCAATGTGGAGGCTATATACAGGGGGTACCAGTACAGAGTCAATGTGGAGACTATATACAGGGGGGTACCGGTACAGAGTCAACATGGAGGCTATATACAGGGTGTTACGGTACAGAGTCAACATGGAGGCTATATACAGGGTATTACGGTACAGAGTCAATGTGTAGGCTATATACAGGAGGTACCGGTACAGAGTCAATGTGGAGACTATATACAGGGTATTACGGTACAGAGTCAATGTGGAGGCTATATACAGGGGGTACCGATACAGAGTCAATGTGGAGGCTATATACAGGGTGTACCGTACAGAGTCAATGTGGAGGCTATATACAGGGGATACCGGTACAGAGTCAATGTGGAGGCTATATACAGGGGGTACCGGTACAGAGTCAATGTGGAGGCTATATACAGGGGGTACCGGTACAGAGTCATTGTGGAGGCTATATACAGGGGGTACCGGTACATAGTCAATGTGGAGGCTATGTACAGGGGGTACCGGTACAGAGTCAATGTGGAGGCTATATACAGGGGGTACCGGTACAGAGTCAGTGTGGAGGCTATATACAGGGGGTACCGGTACAGAGTCAATGTGGAGGCTATATACAGGGGGTACCGGTACAGAGTCAGTGTGGAGGCTATATACAGGGTATTACGGTACAGAGTCAATGTGGAGGCTATTTACAGGGGGTACCGGTACAGAGTCAGTGTGGAGGCTATATACAGGGGGTACCGGTACAGAGTCAGTGTGGAGGCTATATACAGGGGGTACCGGTACAGAGTCAGTGTGGAGGCTATATACAGGGGGTACCGGTACAGAGTCAATGTGGAGGCTGTATACAGGGTGTTACGGTACAGAGTCAATGTGGAGGCTATATACAGGGTATTACAGTACAGAGTCAATGTGGAGGCTATATACAGGGTGTTACGGTACAGAGTCAACATGGAGGCTATATACAGGGTATTACGGTACAGAGTCAATGTGTAGGCTATATACAGGAGGTACCGGTAAAGAGTCAATGTGGAGACTATATACAGGGTATTACGGTACAGAGTCAATGTGGAGGCTATATACAGGGGGTACCGATACAGAGTCAATGTGGAGGCTATATACAGGGTGTACCGTACACAGTCAATGTGGAGGCTATATACAGGGGATACCGGTACAGAGTCAATGTGGAGGCTATATACAGGGGGTACCGGTACAGAGTCAATGTGGAGGCTATATACAGGGGGTACCGATACAGAGTCAATGTGGAGGCTATATACAGGGTGTACCGTACAGAGTCAATGTGGAGGCTATATACAGGGGATACCGGTACAGAGTCATTGTGGAGGCTATTTCCAGGGGGTACCGGTACAGAGTCAATGTGGAGAATATATACAGGGGATACCGGTACAGAGTCAATGTGGAGACTATATACAGGGTTTTACGGTACTGAGTCAATGTGGCTATTTACAGGGGGTACTGGTACAGAGTCAATGTGGAGGCTATATACAGGGGATACCGGTACAGAGTCAATGTGGAGGCTAAATACAGGGGGTACCGGTACAGAGTCAATGTGGAGGCTATATACAGGGGGTACCGGTACAGAGTCAATGTGGAGGCTATATACAGGGGGTACCAGTACAGAGTCAATGTGGAGACTATATACAGGGGGGTACCGGTACAGAGTCAACATGGAGGCTATATACAGGGTGTTACGGTACAGAGTCAACATGGAGGCTATATACAGGGTATTACGGTACAGAGTCAATGTGTAGGCTATATACAGGAGGTACCGGTACAGAGTCAATGTGGAGACTATATACAGGGTATTACGGTACAGAGTCAATGTGGAGGCTATATACAGGGGGTACCGATACAGAGTCAATGTGGAGGCTATATACAGGGTGTACCGTACAGAGTCAATGTGGAGGCTATATACAGGGGATACCGGTACAGAGTCAATGTGGAGGCTATATACAAGGGGTACCGGTACAGAGTCAATGTGGAGGCTATATACAAGGGGTACCGATACAGAGTCAATGTGGAGGCTATATACAGGGTTTTACGGTACAGAGTCAATGTGGAGGCTATATACAGGGGATACTGGTACAGAGTCAATGTGGAGACTATATACAAGTTGTTACGGTACAGAGTCAATGTGGAGACTATATACAGGGTGTTACGGTACAGAGTCAATGTGGAGGCTATATACAGGGTATTACGGTACAGAGTCAATGTGGAGTCTATATACAGGGTATTACGGTACAGAGTCAATGTGGAGGCTATATACAGGGTGTTAAGGTATAGAGTCAATGTGGAGGCTATATACAGGGGGGACCGGTACAGAGTCAGTGTGGAGGCTATTTACAGGGGGTACCGGTACAGAGTCAATGTGGAGGCTATTTACAGGGGGTACCGGTACAGAGTCAATGTGGAGGCTATATACAGGGTATTACGGTACAGAGTCAATGTGGAGGCTATATACAGGGTATTACAGTACAGAGTCAATGTGGAGGCTATATACAGGGTGTTACGGTACAGAGTCAATGTGGAGGCTATATACAGGGTATTACGGTACAGAGTCAATGTGGAGGCTATATACAGGGTATTACAGTACAGAGTCAATGTGGAGGCTATATACAGGGTGTTACGGTACAGAGTCAATGTGGAGGCTATATACAGGGTATTACGGTACAGAGTCAATGTGGAGGCTATATACAGGGTATTACGGTACAGAGTCAATGTGGAGGCTATATACAGGAGGTACCGGTACAGAGTCAATGTGAAGACTATATACAGGGTATTATGGTACAGAGTCAATGTGGAGGCTATATACAGGGGGTACCGGTACAGAGTCAATGTGGAGGCTATATACAGGGGGTACCAGTACAGAGTCAATGTGGAGACTATATACAGGGGGGTACCGGTACAGAGTCAACATGGAGGCTATATACAGGGTGTTACGGTACAGAGTCAACATGGAGGCTATATACAGGGTATTATGGTACAGAATCAATGTGTAGGCTATATACAGGAGGTACCGGTACAGAGTCAATGTGGAGACTATATACAGGGTATTACGGTACAGAGTCAATGTGGAGGCTATATACAGGGGGTACCGATACAGAGTCAATGTGGAGGCTATATACAGGGTGTACCGTACAGAGTCAATGTGGAGGCTATATACAGGGGATACCGGTACAGAGTCAATGTGGAGGCTATATACAGGGGGTACCGGTACAGAGTCAATGTGGAGGCTATATACAGGGGGTACCGATACAGAGTCAATGTGGAGGCTATATACAGGGTGTACCGTACAGAGTCAATGTGGAGGCTATATACAGGGGATACCGGTACAGAGTCATTGTGGAGGCTATTTCCAGGGGGTACCGGTACAGAGTCAATGTGGAGACTATATACAGGGGATACCGGTACAGAGTCAATGTGGAGACTATATACAGGGTTTTACGGTACTGAGTCAATGTGGCTATTTACAGGGGGTACTGGTACAGAGTCAATGTGGAGGCTATATACAGGGGATACCGGTACAGAGTCAATGTGGAGGCTATATACAGGGGGTACCGGTACAGAGTCAATGTGGAGGCTATATACAGGGGGTACCGGTACAGAGTCAATGTGGAGGCTATATACAGGGGGTACCAGTACAGAGTCAATGTGGAGACTATATACAGGGGGGTACCGGTACAGAGTCAACATGGAGGCTATATACAGGGTGTTACGGTACAGAGTCAACATGGAGGCTATATACAGGGTATTACGGTACAGAGTCAATGTGTAGGCTATATACAGGAGGTACCGGTACAGAGTCAATGTGGAGACTATATACAGGGTATTACGGTACAGAGTCAATGTGGAGGCTATATACAGGGGGTACCGATACAGAGTCAATGTGGAGGCTATATACAGGGTGTACCGTACAGAGTCAATGTGGAGGCTATATACAGGGGATACCGGTACAGAGTCAATGTGGAGGCTATATACAGGGGGTACCGGTACAGAGTCAATGTGGAGGCTATATACAAGGGGTACCGATACAGAGTCAATGTGGAGGCTATATACAGGGTGTACCGTACAGAGTCAATGTGGAGGCTATATACAGGGGATACTGGTACAGAGTCAATGTGGAGACTATATACAAGTTGTTACGGTACAGAGTCAATGTGGAGACTATATACAGGGTGTTACGGTACAGAGTCAATGTGGAGGCTATATACAGGGTATTACGGTACAGAGTCAATGTGGAGTCTATATACAGGGTATTACGGTACAGAGTCAATGTGGAGGCTATATACAGGGTGTTAAGGTATAGAGTCAATGTGGAGGCTATATACAGGGGGGACCGGTACAGAGTCAGTGTGGAGGGTATTTACAGGGGGTACCGGTACAGAGTCAATGTGGAGGCTATATACAGGGGATACCGGTACAGAGTCAATGTGGAGGCTATATACAGGGGGTACCGGTACAGAGTCAATGTGGAGGCTATATACAGATGGTACCGATACAGAGTCAATGTGGAGGCTATATACAGGGTGTACCGTACAGAGTCAATGTGGAGGCTATATACAGGGGATACCGGTACAGAGTCAATGTGGAGACTATATACAGGGGATACCGGTACAGAGTCAATGTGGAGGCTATTTACAGGGGGTACCGGTACAGAGTCAATGTGGAGGCTATATACAGGGGGTACCGGTACAGAGTCAATGTGGAGGCTATATACAGGGGGTACCAGTACAGAGTCAATGTGGAGACTATATACAGGGTGTTACGGTACAGAGTCATTGTGGAGGCTACATACAGGGTATTACAGTAAAGAGGCAATGTGGAGGCTATATACAGGGTGTTACGGTACAGAGTCAATGTGGAGGCCATTTACAGGGGATACCGGTACAGAGTCAATGTGGAGGCTATATACAGGGTATTACGGTACAGAGTCAATGTGGAGGCTATATACAGGGGTACTGGTACAGAGTCAATGTAGAGGCTATATACAGGGTATTACGGTACAGAGTCAATATGGAGGCTATATACAGGGGTACTGGTACAGAGTCAATGTGGAGGCTATATACAGGGGGTACCGATACAGAGTCAATGTGGAGGCTATATACAGGGTGTACCGTACAGAGTCAATGTGGAGGCTATATACAGGGGATACCGGTACAGAGTCAATGTGGAGGCTATTTACAGGGGGTACCGGTACAGAGTCAATGTGGAGACTATATACAGGGGATACCGGTACAGAGTCAATGTGGAGGCTATTTACAGGGGGTACCGGTACAGAGTCAATGTGGAGGCTATATACAGGGGGTACCGGTACAGAGTCAATGTGGAGGCTATATACAGTACAGAGTCAATGTGGAGACTATATACAGGGTGTTACGGTACAGAGTCATTGTGGAGGCTATATACAGGGTATTACAGTACAGAGTCAATGTGGAGGCTATATACAGGGTGTTACGGTACAGAGTCAATGTGGAGGCCATTTACAGGGGATACCGGTACAGAGTCAATGTGGAGGCTATATACATGGTATTACGGTACAGAGTCAATGTGGAGGCTATATACAGGGGTACTGGTGCAGAGTCAATGTAGAGGCTATATACAGGGTATTACGGTACAGAGTCAATATGGAGGCTATATACAGGGGTACTGGTACAGAGTCAATGTGGAGGCTATATACAGGGGGTACCGATACAGAGTCAATGTGGAGGCTATATACAGGGTGTACCGTACAGAGTCAATGTGGAGGCTATATACAGGGGATACCGGTACAGAGTCAATGTGGAGGCTATTTACAGGGGGTACCGGTACAGAGTCAATGTGGAGACTATATACAGGGGATACCGGTACAGAGTCAATGTGGAGGCTATTTACAGGGGGTACCGGTACAGAGTCAATGTGGAGGCTATATACAGGGGGTACCGGTACAGAGTCAATGTGGAGGCTATATACAGGGGGTACCAGTACAGAGTCAATGTGGAGACTATATACAGGGTGTTACGGTACAGAGTCATTGTGGAGGCTATATACAGGGTATTACAGTACAGAGTCAATGTGGAGGCTATATACAGGGTGTTACGGTACAGAGTCAATGTGGAGGCTATATACAGGGGGTACCAGTACAGAGTCAATGTGGAGACTATATACAGGGTGTTACGGTACAGAGTCATTGTGGAGGCTATATACATGGTATTACGGTACAGAGTCAATGTGGAGGCTATATACAGGGGTACTGGTGCAGAGTCAATGTAGAGGCTATATACAGGGTATTATGGTACAGAGTCAATATGGAGGCTATATACAGGGGTACTGGTACAGAGTCAATGTGGAGGCTATATACAGGGGGTACCGATACAGAGTCAATGTGGAGGCTATATACAGGGTGTACCGTACAGAGTCAATGTGGAGGCTATATACAGGGGATACCGGTACAGAGTCAATGTGGAGGCTATTTACAGGGGGTACCGGTACAGAGTCAATGTGGAGACTATATACAGGGGATACCGGTACAGAGTCAATGTGGAGGCTATTTACAGGGGGTACCGGTACAGAGTCAATGTGGAGGCTATATACAGGGGGTACCGGTACAGAGTCAATGTGGAGGCTATATACAGTACAGAGTCAATGTGGAGACTATATACAGGGTGTTACGGTACAGAGTCATTGTGGAGGCTATATACAGGGTATTACAGTACAGAGTCAATGTGGAGGCTATATACAGGGTGTTACGGTACAGAGTCAATGTGGAGGCCATTTACAGGGGATACCGGTACAGAGTCAATGTGGAGGCTATATACATGGTATTACGGTACAGAGTCAATGTGGAGGCTATATACAGGGGTACTGGTGCAGAGTCAATGTAGAGGCTATATACAGGGTATTACGGTACAGAGTCAATATGGAGGCTATATACAGGGGTACTGGTACAGAGTCAATGTGGAGGCTATATACAGGGGGTACCGATACAGAGTCAATGTGGAGGCTATATACAGGGTGTACCGTACAGAGTCAATGTGGAGGCTATATACAGGGGATACCGGTACAGAGTCAATGTGGAGGCTATTTACAGGGGGTACCGGTACAGAGTCAATGTGGAGACTATATACAGGGGATACCGGTACAGAGTCAATGTGGAGGCTATTTACAGGGGGTACCGGTACAGAGTCAATGTGGAGGCTATATACAGGGGGTACCGGTACAGAGTCAATGTGGAGGCTATATACAGGGGGTACCAGTACAGAGTCAATGTGGAGACTATATACAGGGTGTTACGGTACAGAGTCATTGTGGAGGCTATATACAGGGTATTACAGTACAGAGTCAATGTGGAGGCTATATACAGGGTGTTACGGTACAGAGTCAATGTGGAGGCCATTTACAGGGGATACCGGTACAGAGTCAATGTGGAGGCTATATACATGGTATTACGGTACAGAGTCAATGTGGAGGCTATATACAGGGTATTACGGTACAGAGTCAATATGGAGGCTATATACAGGGGTACTGGTACAGAGTCAATGTGGAGGCTATATACAGGGGGTACTGGTACAGAGTCAATGTGGAGGCTATATACAGGGGGTACCGGTACAGAGTCAATGTGGAGGCTATATACAGGGGTACTGGTACAGAGTCAATGTAGAGGCTATATACAGGGTATTACGGTACAGAGTCAATGTGGAGGCTAAATACAGGGGTACAGGTTTAGTCGAGGTAATTGAGGTAATATGAACAGGTAGGTTAAACCATATTTGGTGTGATTTGAATGTTTGTGACGTGATGCCATTGTCTCCTGAGAGACTTCTGGCTGCTAGTGTTTATCAGAGAAATATGCCACGCTGTTAATAAGTGACAGATAATTACATTTCAAAATGATGTATTTATTTATAATTTATTTATAATTTAAAAATGTCTTTATTACTGGTTCAGCAAAAAACGTTATTGTATTATTTAGCCATAATATTCCTAATAAATTCTGTAAGGTTATGTAATTATATTCCCTGTGCACTCTCCCTGCCTCTGGCCCTCATCATAATCAACAGTATCATTTTATTTTTGTTTTTAGTTCAAAATATCCTTTCCTCCCATACGACAGCATCCTGCTAAAACATATCAACTGATTGAGACAGGAAGGGGAAGTGACACAGGGTCGGTGAGCCAGCCAACCCCGGCAGGCCCCTTAACAGACAGGGCGGGGTCAAAGGCCCGACAGGCAGGGCCAAAGCCAATGTGACACCGGCTGATTAGCCGAGACTCTGGGCGGCTCTGAATATTGATGAGGGAGAAAAGGCCAGGCTTGTCATCGTTAGGGGAACGAAAAACTGGTCGGTAACCACGGCAGCAGGACGGAGAGAGGAAGAGGTGGAGGAGAGAAGAATGAGAATGAAAATAAAGAGGAGAAGGACGAAGGAGGAGATGGGTATGAGGTGATGGAGGTGGAGGACTAGAGGAGATGGGCATGAGGTGATGGAGGTAGAGGACTAGAGGAGATGAGTATGAGGTAGATGACTAGAGGAGATGGGTATGAGGTGATGGAGGTAGAGGACTAGAGGAGATGGGTATGAGGTGATGGAGGTGGAGGACTAGAGGAGATGGGTATGAGGTGATGGAGGTGGAGGACTAGAGGAGATGGGTATGACGTGATGGAGGTAGAGGACTAGAGGAGATGGGCATGAGGTGATGGAGGTGGAGGACTAGAGGAGATGGGTATGAGGTGATGGAGGAAGAGGACTAGAGGAGATGGGTATGAGGTGATGGAGGTAGAGGAATAGAGGAGATGGGTATGAGGTGATGGAGGTAGAGGACTAGAGGAGATGGGTAGGAGCTGATGAGGTGGAGGACTAGAGGAGATGGGTAGGAGCTGATGAGGTGGAGGACTAGAGGAGATGGGCATGAGGTGATGTGTAGAAGACTAGATGAGATGGGTATGAGGGGATGGAGGTAGAAAAGAGGAATAGGGGGAGGGACTTGTTGAGGTTAAGTTAAAGGAGAAAGAAACTTCACAGCAGAAAATAGGAAAAGGTGAAAGAAGAAGACGATAGTGGGAGGAAGATGTGAAAGAGGAAGACAAGGGTGGGAGGAAGAGGTGAAAGAGGAAGACAATGGTAGGAGGAAGATGTGAAAGAGGAAGACGAGGGTGGGAGGAAGAGGTGAAAGAGGAAGATGAGGTTGGGAGGAAGAGGTGAAAGAGGAAAACGAGGTTGGGAGGAAGAGGTGAAAGAGGAAGACGAGGGTGGGAGGAAGAGGTGAAAGAGGAAGACGAGGTTGAGAGGAAGATGTGAAAGAGGAAAATGAGGTTGGGAGGAAGAGGTGAAAGAGGAAGTCGAGGGTGGGAGGAAGAGGTGAAAGAGGAAGACGAGGTTGGGAGGAAGAGGTGAAAGAGGAAGACGAGGGAGGGAGGAAGAGGTGAAATAGGAAGACAAGGGTGGGAGAAAGAGGAAGACAAGGAAGTGGAGGAAGAGGTGAAAGAGGAAGACAAGGGTGGGAGGAAGATGTGAAAGAGGAAGACAAGGGTGGGAGGAAGATGTGAAAGAGGAAGACAAGGGTGGGAGGAAGAGGTGAAAGAGGAAGACAAGGGTGGGAGGAAGATGTAAACACATAGAACAAAAGGGCAGAGAGCCTCTCCCCTCCCCTTCACTGCCTCCCTCAGTCTTCTCCTGATGAAGGTGTTAGAAAATGTACATCAAGACTCAGTGGACTGAAGATAATGAAGACTGGCACCCTATTCTGGCACCCTATTCTGGCACCCTATCCCCTACGTAGTGTAATACCTTCAAACAACACAAGTCAAAAGTAGTGCACTTAATAGTGAATTGGGTACTATTTGGAACACACCGTGCTCTCGCTGACTGCCACTGAGCCACGGAGAAAAGGGCAGGCCATGCAGTTACTGCTGTCGTCCATTACTCTCTCTGCATATTTACTCACTCGCTAAAACAATGGTCACAAATCGCAGCTTATTCTCCAGATGCTGCTCTACATTTGACCAGGGGCCCACAGAGCACTTAGTGCAATACGTAGGGAATAACGTGCTGTTCGGGACACACTTCAACACCACCTGTACCCTTAACCTTGTCACGACTTCCGCCGAAGTCGGTCCCTCTCCTTGCTCGGGCGGTCAACGTCACCGGTCTTCTAGCCATCGGCGATCCACTTTTCATTTTCCATTTGTTTTGTCTTTTGTTTTACACACCTGTTTTCAATTCCCCCCAAATGACATGTTCATTATTTAACTCTCTGTTTTCCCCCATGGTTGTTGTGCGTGTTTATTTGTTGTGAAGTGGTCAGTACTTCTGTGAGCTGATGTGTTTCCCAGTGGGGAATTTATTGTTGTTTTATTTTGAGTAAAGTTAAATTTTTACTCAGTTCTGTGTTCTGCGCCTGACTTCGTCCGACCCGCTACACACCGATTCTTTACAAACCTTCTAATCTCTTCCCTCTGTTTCTACACTCATGTATCCCTCCCTCTGTTTTAGACAATAATTTATCCCTCTCATCTGTCCCGTTCCACCACTGGGGACAGAGAGAGGAACCCGTTGTGTGACTTTGTAGAAAAAACTGGTTGTAGAATAGAATTCGAAAGGTGTACATCAACAAGTGTACAACAACTGGGAACTCTACTTCCACACGTATAGGTATGGTAATAAGACTATCGTTAGCAGTTGATGTTATTGTTTAATAATACAGAACCCAAAGCAAATCAGGGGGAGAACAATATCTTTATTCAAAGACAACGTATCATAGTTGTTATGCTGGAAAGTAGATGGTAGATGTTTATTCTCCCCTGTCCTCAGTGATTCTCTCCACAGAACAAAGAGGCAGGATGTAGTTTATACCCAAGCCCAGCCTGTGGTTAACCAATTAGAATTATTTGCAATAAAATTGGGCAAATGGCAAAATACCAAGTATCCCGTTTCAGGCTCAAAGTATAGACAATTTGGACCAATGATAACTTGCCACATGTAGCTATGAGTCTCGGACTGTAACCCCTCCCATGTCCCCGCTCCATGAGTCATCAGTTCCCCCCCCATGAGTCATCAGTTCCCCCCCATGAATCATCAGTTCCCCCCCCATGAATAATCAGTTCCCCCCCATGAATCAGCAGTTCCCCATGAATCATCAGTTCCCCCATGAATCATCAGTTCCCCCATGAATCATCAGGTCCCCATGAATCATCAGGTCCCCATGAATCATCAGGTCCCCATGAATCATCAGGTCCCCATGAATCATCAGGTCCCCCCCATGAATAATCAGTTCCCCCCCATGAATCATCAGGCCCCCATGAATCATCAGGTCCCCATGAATAATCAGGTCCCCATGAATCATCAGGTCCCCATGAATCATCAGTTCCCGGTTACAGACAAACAACTATTTCCACTCTTGACCTCTTGACCTCTTGACCTCTTGACCTCTAGTCTTCTGCGTTGTGTATTTATCTTAGAATATTGGTACAAACAACAACAACAACCAGGAGGAGCACTACTTACACACTGATATCTTGTGATGATTGTCTTTACTGGGCATCATCTTGACTCCTCTGGACTTCAGCTCTGTCATCTTCTTCACTGTGGAGACCAGAGGATAATGTACAGTCAGTACTGTAGAGACCAGAGGATAATGTACAGTCAGGTTCCCTGTTTAATCAGTACGGTAGAGACCAGAGGATAATGTACAGTCGGGTTACCTGTTTAATCAGTACTGTAGAGACCAGAGGATAATGTACTGTCAGGTTCCCTGTTTAATCAGGATTGTAGAGACCAGAGGATAATGTACAGTCAGGTTCCCTGTTTAATCAGTACTGTAGAGACCAGAGGATAATGTACAGTCAGTACTGTGGAGACCAGATGATAATGTACAGTCAGGTTACCTGTTTAATCAGTACGGTAGAGACCAGAGGATAATGTACAGTCAGGTTCCCTGTTTAATCAGTACTGTAGAGACCAGAGGATAATGTACAGTCAGTACTGTAGAGACCAGAGGATAATGTACAGTCAGGTTCCCTGTTTAATCAGTACTGTAGAGACCAGAGGATAATGTACAGTCAGGTTCCCTGTTTAATCAGGATTGTAGAGACCAGAGGATAATGTACAGTCAGTACTGTAGAGACCAGAGGATAATATACAGTCAGGTTCCCTGTTTAATCAGGACTGTAGAGACCAGAGGATAATGTACAGTCAGTACTGTAGAGACCAGAGGATAATGTACAGTCAGTACTGTAGAGACCAGAGGATAATGTACAGTCAGGTTCCCTGTTTAATCAGTACGGTAGAGACCAGAGGATAATGTACAGTCAGGTTCCCTGTTTAATCAGTACTGTAGAGACCAGAGGATAATGTACAGTCAGGTTCCCTGTTTAATCAGGATTGTAGAGACCAGAGGATAATGTGCAGTCAGGTTCCCTGTTTAATCAGTACTGTAGAGACCAGAGGATAATGTACAGTCAGTACTGTAGAGACCAGAGGATAATGTACAGTCAGGTTCCCTGTTTAATCAGTACGGTAGAGACCAGAGGATAATGTAGTCAGGTTCCCTGTTTAATCAGTACTGTAGAGATCATACACACACACACACACACACACACACACACACACACACACACACACACACACACACACACACACACACACAGCTTTGGCATGATACTGTATCAGCCTACAACACTGTCTGGTTCCTCTGTCATAAGATCCACTGAGAGACGGTTATGTATTAGTTGTTAACACTGTCTGGTTCCTACAATCCCGTTGGGGAAACACAACAGGACGGAGATCATACTATCACTTTATCTTGTGATTCTGTCCTGTGCGGTAACTCTGTACGTTTATAGCTTCACTCTCCTCTGCACACCAGCTACATTTTGCCCCCCCGACGTCCCTTGATTTCCTGCATGGATTCCGTAGGCAGCGTACGGCTTCCGCAGTAAACTAATATTTCATTTAAAAACATTGAATGTGATGTGAATGAATATAATATATCTACTTCTAGACTTTGTATGGGTGGTACATTGTGGTACATTCAGAGTGGGCACAATGAACTGCTGATATCCAAATTAGATAGCGTTAGTATTTAATGGTTTATCAGGATCCACAGCAGCTACAGCAGGCGTAGCAACTACTCTTCCTGGGGTTCGATGGTATGACATAGATGTGTGCAGTCTTCACTGCAAGGGGGAAGTCATTTGAGGGATATTTAGATGGATTGTTTATTAAAATATCTGACGAACACACTCATCATTCTCACAAACACAAATTGATTATTTCATATCTCAACAACAGCTTATAGTTTTTGTTGGTTAATAAACATTTGTATTTTCAGTCACTATTAAATGATCAAAGACCTTGTGCCTTTGTGCCAAACTACACTTCAATCTTAATTGCTCTATCTTCGTCTGGCGTTAATTAAAGAGTGTCAAAAGTTAGTTTGCAATTTTTGTTGTGTAAAAAATGGTTCGGCAGAGTCCTGTTTCAGAGGATGCATGCCTCTCAACCTTTCCCTCTAAGACCAGTCTGATAGGAGTATTTAGACCAGTCTGATAGGAATATTAAGACCAGTCTGATAGGAATATAAAGACCAGTCTGATAGGAATATTAAGACCAGTCTGATAGGAATATAAAGACCAGTCTGATAGGAATATAAAGACCAGTCTGATAGGAATATTAATATTAAGACCAGTCTGATAGGAATATAAAGACCAGTCTGATAGGAATATAAAGACCAGTCTGATAGGAATATAAAGACCAGTCTGATAGGAATATAAAGACCAGTCTGATAGGAATATTAATATTAAGACCAGTCTGATAGGAATATAAAGACCAGTCTGATAGGAATATTAATATTAAGACCAGTCTGATAGGAATATAAAGACCAGTCTGATAGGAATATTAATATTAAGACCAGTCTGATATTAATATTAAGACCAGTCAGATAGGAATATAAAGACCAGTCTGATAGGAATATTAATATTAAGACCAGTCTGATAGGAATATAAAGACCAGTCTGATAGGAATATTAATATTAAGACCAGTCTGATAGGAATATTAAGACCAGTCTGATGGGAAATATAAAGACTAGTCTGATAGGAATATAAAGACCAGTCTGACAGGAATATTAAGACCAGTCTGATATGAATATTAAGACCAGTCTGATATGAATATTAAGACCAGTCTGATAGGAATATAAAGACCAGTCTGATAGGAATATTAAGACCAGACTGATAGGAATATAAAGACCAGTCCGATAGGAATATAAAGACCAGTCCGATAGGAATATTAAGACCAGTCTGATAGGAATATTAAGACCAGTCTGATAGGAATATAAAGACCAGTCTGATAGGAATATTAAGACCATTCTGATATGTATATTAAGACCAGTCTGATAGGAATATTAAGACCAGTCTGATAGGAATATTAAGACCAGTCTGATAGGAATATAAAGACCAGTCTGATAGGAATATAAAGACCAGTCTGATAGGAATATAAAGACCAGTCTGATAGGAATATAAAGACCAGTCTGATAGGAATATTTAGACCAGTCTGATAGGAATATTAAGACCAGTCTGATAGGATTATAAAGACCAGTCTGATAGGAATATAAAGACCAGTCTGATAGGACTATAAAGACCAGTCTGATAGGAATATTAATATTAAAGACCAGTCTGATAGGAATATAAAGACCAGTCTGATAGAAATATTAATATTAAAGACCAGTCTGATAGAAATATTAATATTAAAGACCAGTCTGATAGGAATATTAATATTAAAGACCAGTCTGATAGGAATATAAAGACCAGTCTGATATAAATATTAATATTAAAGACCAGTCTGATAGGAATATTAATATTAAAGACCAGTCTGATAGGAATATAAAGACCAGTCTGATAGGAATAGTTAAGACCAGTCTGATAGGAATTGTTAAGACCAGTCTGATAGGAATATTAATATTAAGACCAGTCTGCTAGGAATATTAAGACCAGTCTGATAGGAATTGTTAAGACCAGTCTGATAGGAATATTAATATTAAGACCAGTCTGATAGGAATATTAAGACCAGTCTGATAGGAATAGTTAAGACCAGTCTGCTAGGAATTGTTAAGACCAGTCTGATAGGAATTGTTAAGACCAGTCTGATAGGAATTGTTAAGACCAGTCTGATAGGAATATTAATATTAAGACCAGTCTGATAGGAATATTAAGACCAGTCTGATAGGAATTGTTAAGACCAGTCTGATAGGAATTGTTAAGACCAGTCTGATAGGAATATTAATATTAAGACCAGTCTGATGGGAATATGAAGACCAGTCTGATGGGAATATTAAGACCAGTCTGATGGGAATATTAAGACCAGTCTGATAGGGATATTAAGACCAGTCTGATGGGAATATTAAGACCAGTCTGATGGGAATATTAAGACCAGTCTGATAGGAATATTAATATTAAGACCAGTCTGATAGGAATATTAAGACCAGTCTGATGGGAATATTAAGACCAGTCTGATGGGAATATTAAGACCAGTCTGATAGGAATATTAATATTAAGACCAGTCTGATAGGAATATTAAGACCAGTCTGATGGGAAATATAAAGACTAGTCTGATAGGAATATAAAGACCAGTCTGACAGGAATATTAAGACCAGTCTGATATGAATATTAAGACCAGTCTGATATGAATATTAAGACCAGTCTGATAGGAATATAAAGACCAGTCTGATAGGAATATTAAGACCAGACTGATAGGAATATAAAGACCAGTCCGATAGGAATATAAAGACCAGTCCGATAGGAATATTAAGACCAGTCTGATAGGAATATTAAGACCAGTCTGATAGGAATATAAAGACCAGTCTGATAGGAATATTAAGACCATTCTGATATGTATATTAAGACCAGTCTGATAGGAATATTAAGACCAGTCTGATAGGAATATTAAGACCAGTCTGATAGGAATATAAAGACCAGTCTGATAGGAATATAAAGACCAGTCTGATAGGAATATAAAGACCAGTCTGATAGGAATATAAAGACCAGTCTGATAGGAATATTTAGACCAGTCTGATAGGAATATTAAGACCAGTCTGATAGGATTATAAAGACCAGTCTGATAGGAATATAAAGACCAGTCTGATAGGACTATAAAGACCAGTCTGATAGGAATATTAATATTAAAGACCAGTCTGATAGGAATATAAAGACCAGTCTGATAGAAATATTAATATTAAAGACCAGTCTGATAGAAATATTAATATTAAAGACCAGTCTGATAGGAATATTAATATTAAAGACCAGTCTGATAGGAATATAAAGACCAGTCTGAAATAAATATTAATATTAAAGACCAGTCTGATAGGAATATTAATATTAAAGACCAGTCTGATAGGAATATAAAGACCAGTCTGATAGGAATAGTTAAGACCAGTCTGATAGGAATTGTTAAGACCAGTCTGATAGGAATATTAATATTAAGACCAGTCTGCTAGGAATATTAAGACCAGTCTGATAGGAATTGTTAAGACCAGTCTGATAGGAATATTAATATTAAGACCAGTCTGATAGGAATATTAAGACCAGTCTGATAGGAATAGTTAAGACCAGTCTGCTAGGAATTGTTAAGACCAGTCTGATAGGAATTGTTAAGACCAGTCTGATAGGAATTGTTAAGACCAGTCTGATAGGAATATTAATATTAAGACCAGTCTGATAGGAATATTAAGACCAGTCTGATAGGAATTGTTAAGACCAGTCTGATAGGAATTGTTAAGACCAGTCTGATAGGAATATTAATATTAAGACCAGTCTGATGGGAATATGAAGACCAGTCTGATGGGAATATTAAGACCAGTCTGATGGGAATATTAAGACCAGTCTGATAGGGATATTAAGACCAGTCTGATGGGAATATTAAGACCAGTCTGATGGGAATATTAAGACCAGTCTGATAGGAATATTAATATTAAGACCAGTCTGATAGGAATATTAAGACCAGTCTGATGGGAATATTAAGACCAGTCTGATGGGAATATTAAGACCAGTCTGATAGGAATATTAATATTAAGACCAGTCTGATAGGAATATTAAGACCAGTCTGATGGGAATATTAAGACCAGTCTGATAGGAATATTAATATTAAGACCAGTCTGATAGGAATATTAAGACCAGTCTGATGGGAATATTAAGACCAGTCTGATGGGAATATTAAGACCAGTCTGATAGGAATATTAATATTAAGACCAGTCTGATAGGAATATTAAGACCAGTCTGATAGAAATATTAAGACCAGTCTGATGGGAATATTAAGACCAGTCTGATAGGAATATTAATATTAAGACCAGTCTGATAGGAATAGTTAAGACCAGTCTGATAGGAATATTAATATTAAGACGAGTCTGATATGAATATTAAGACGAGTCTGATAGGAATATTAAGACCAGTCTGATAGGAATATTAAGACCAGCCTGATAGGAATATTAAGACCAGCCTGATAGGAATATTAAGACCAGTCTCATAGGAATATTAAGACCAGACTGATAGGAATATTAAGACCAGTCTGATTGGAATATTTAGACCAGTCTGATATGAATATTTTGACCAGTCTGATAGGGATATTGAAGACCAATCAAAACAGACCATCAGTAACATAGTTGGTTATGGTATGAATTGTGACAGAAGAAACTCAGCCTATCCAGCCGTCGCACATTGACCATATGAACATGGAACAAGGGTAGACTATTGTGCTTCTGGTGCCTGTATACTTTGTATTTCAGAAACATTAAAACATATTTGTTTACCTATTGATACACAATACCACACAACAACAAACAAAAAACAGTTTTTTAGACATGTTTGCTCATTTATAAAAATAAAAAAAATCAAATATTACATTTTCATAAGTATTCAGACCCTTTACTCAGTACTTTGTTTAAACACCTTTGGCAGCGATTACAGCCTCAAGTATAAGGTATGACGCTACAAGCTTGGCACATGTCAATACAGATTATCTCAAGCTCTGTCAGGTTGGATGGGGAGCGTTGCTGCAAAGCAATTTTCAGGTCTCTCCAGGAATGTTCGATCGGGTTCAAGTCCGGGCTCTGGCTGGGCCCCTCAAGGAAATTCAGAGAATTGTCCCGAAGCCACTACTTTGTTGTTTTGGCTGTGTGCTTAGGGTCGTTGTCCTTTTGGAAGGTGTACCTTCACCCCAGCCTGAGGTCCTGAGCGCTCTGGAGCAGGTTTTCATCAAGGATCTCTCTGTACTTCGCTCCATTCATCTTCACCTTGATCCTGACTAGTCTCCCAGTCCCTGCCACCACCATGCTTCACCGTAGGGATGCTGCCACCACCATGCTTCACCGTAGGGATGCTGCCACCACCATGCTTCGGGTTCTTGGTCATCTCACTGACCAAGGGCCCTTCTCCCACGGTTGCTCAGTTTGTCCGGGCGGCCAGCTCTAGGAATAGTCTTGGTGGTTCCAAACATCTTCCATTTAAGAATGACGGAGGCCACTGTGTTCTTGGGGACCTTCAATGCTGCAGAAATGTTTTGGTACCCTTCCCCAGATGTGTGCCTCGACACGATTCTGTCTCGGAACTCTATGGAACTCTACGGACAATTCCTTCGACCTCATGGCTTGGTTTTTGCTCTGACGTGCACTGTCAACTGTGGGACCTTATATAGACAAGTGTGTGCCTTTCCAAATCATGTCCAATCAATTGGATTTACCACAGGTGGACTTTAGTCAAGTTGTAGAAACATCTCAAGGATGATCAATAGAACCAGGATGCACCTGAGCTCAATTTTTAGTATCTTTTCAAAGGTGCTGAATACTTATGTAAGGTATTTCTGTTTTATATTTTTAATACATGTTCAAATATTTCTAAAAACCTGTTTTCATTTTTGTCACACCCTGATCTGTTTCACCTGTCTTTGTGATTGTCAACACCCCCCTCCAGATGTCACCCATCTTCCCCATTATCCCCTGGGTATTTATACCTGTGTTCTCTGTTTGTCTGTTGCCTGTTCGTCTTGTTTGTCAAGTCAACCAGCAGTTTTGTCTCAGCTCGTGCTTTTACCCAGTCTCTCTTTTCTCGTCCTGGTTTGTGACCCTTGGCTGTCCTGAGCCTGTACCTTACCACTCTGCCTGCACCTCCTACTCTGGATTATCGACCCCTGCCTACCTACCTTGATATCTGATACAGTTACAGTGGGGCAAAAAAGTATTTACTCAGTCACCAATTGTGCAAGTTCTCCCACTTAAAAAGATGAGAGGCCTGTAATTTTCATCATAGGTATACTTCAACTATGACGGACAAAATTACTTAAAAAAAATCTAGAAAATCACATTGTAGGATTTTTAGTGAATTTATTTGCAAATTATGGTGGAAAATAAGTATTTGGCCAATAACAAAAGTTAATCTCAATACTTTGTTATATACCCTTTGTTGGCAATGACAGAGGTCAAACGTTTTCTGTAAGTCTTCACAAGGTTTTCACACACTGTTGCTGGTATTTTGGCCCATTCCTCCATGCAGATCTCCTCTAGAGCAGTGATGATTTGGGGCTGTTGCTGGGCAACACAGACTTTCAACTCCCTCCAAAGATGTTCTATGGGGTTGAGATCTGGAGACTGGCTAGGCCACTCCAGGACCTTGAAATTCTTCTTACGAAGCCACTCCTTCATTACCCGGGCGGTGTGTTTGGGATCATTGTCATGCTGAAAGACCCAGTCACGTTTCATCTTCAATGCCCTTGCTGATGGAAGGAGGTTTTTACTCAAAATCTCATGATACATGGCCCCATTCATTCTTTCCTTTACACGGATCAGTCGTCCTGGTCCCTTTGCAGAAAAACAGCCCCAAAGCATGATGTTTCCACCCCCATGCTTCACAGTAGGTATGATGTTCTTTGGATGCAACTCAGAATTCTTTGTCCTCCAAACACGACAAGTTTAGTTTTTACCAAAAAGTTATATTTTGGTTTCATCTGACCATATGACATTCTCCCAATATTCTTCTGGATCCTCCAAATGCTCTCTAGCAAACTTCAGACAGGCCTGGACATGTACTGGCTTAAGCAGGGGGACACGTCTGGCACTGCAGGATTTGAGTCCCTGGCGGCGTAGTGTGTTACTGATGGTAGGCTTTGTTACTTTGGTCCCAGCTCTCTGCAGGTCATTCACTAGGTCCCCCCGTGTGGGTCTGGGATTTTTGCTCACTGTTCTTGTGATCATTTTGACCCCATGGGGTGAGATCTTGCGTGGAGCCCCAGATCGAGGGAGATTAACAGTGGTCTTGTATGTCTTCCATTTCATAATAATTGCTCCCACAGTTGATTTCTTCAAACCAAGCTGCTTACCTATTGCAGATTCAGTCTTCCCAGGCTGGTGCAGGTCTACAATTTTGTTTCTGGTGTCCTTTGACAGTTCTTTGGTCTTGGCCATAGTGGAGTTTGGAGTGTGACTGTTTGAGGTTGTGGACAGGTGTCTTTTATACTGATAACAAGTTCAAACAGGTGCCATTAATACAGGTAACGAGTGGAGGACAGAGGAGCCTCTTAAAGAAGAAGTTACAGGTCTGTGAGAGCCAGAAATCTTGCTTGTCTGTAGGTGACCAAATACTTATTTTCCACCATAATTTGCAAATAAATTCATAAAAAATCCTACAATTAATTTTGTCTGTCATAGCTGAAGTGTACCTATGATGAAAATTACAGGCCTCTCTCATCTTTTTAAGTGGGAGAACTTGCACAATTGGTGGCTGACTAAATACTTTTTTGCCCCACTGTAACTCTGGCATTATGATGTAGATTGCTGAGTATTTTTTATTTAATCCATTTAGGTATAAGTCCGTAATGTATAAAAAAATGTGGAAAAAGTCAAGGGGACTGAATACGTTCCGAAGGAGGCAGTATAACGGTGGACATTCTCCCTTTCTCTTTGTAGTGGATCTTTGTCCAGCTACTGTGAAAAAGTCTGGATCTTCGTTGTTTTAACTATGGCCATGGGGATAAATGATGGTGCTTGTAAGTGTGACATATCCTTTTTAAAATAAGTTGCTGTTTCAGTTTGTTTAGAATTTGATATATATATATATATACACACTAACATTGAGTGGCTGCTGCCAACACACTGACTCAACTCCAGCAACTTTAATAATGGGAATTGATGTAAAATATATCACTAGCCACTTTAAAAAATGCTACTTAATATAATGTTTACATACTCTACATTATTCATCTCATATGTATATGTATATACTGTACTCTATATCATCTACTGCATCTTTATGTAATACATGTATCACTAGCCACTTTAAACTATGCCACTTTGTTTACATACTCATCTCATATGTATATACTGTACTCAATACCATCTACTGTATCTTGCCTATGCCACTCTGTACCATCACTCATTCATATATCTTTATGTACATATTCTTTATCCCTTTACACTTGTGTGTATAAGGTAGTAGTTTTGGAATTGTTAGCTAGATTACCCGTTGATTATTACTGCATTGTCGGAACTAGAAGCACAAGCATTTCGCTACACTCGCATTAACATCTGCTAACCATGTGTATGTGACAAATAACATTTGATTTGATTTGATACATATTTATTTGTTCTCTTTTTTGGCCTTTGTCAATAATTAATTATGGCATGGCCATAATGTAATTTACAGTAGACCTAGACCCTACATCAGTGTAAATGCTATTGAAGATATTGAAGATATCAAATTATTTAGAACAATGTGGACTGCAAATGGATTCAACATAATGTATTTAGCAAATATATATGGCTACATTTTTGTCAATTAGTTTCTGCCATTTAACAAACTATAACAGACTAACATTTGAATTGGAGTTGATTCCAAGACATAAAAGACTGTGAACACCATGGAGCGCGTTCTGATTGGCCAAGCTTTGACACACCCACAACTTGTTCATTCATTCAAACCCAGCCCCTTTCGTGCCAACGGCAGCAAGTGCGCCGATAATTGTAACAGTGAAAATAGCAACAAAAATAGCAACAATATTCCTGACATTACCCTTGA